>NW_007249971.1:232242-275961 GCF_000164805.1 Carlito syrichta | reverse complement strand
GAGGACGTGATTGGGTATCATAAGTGAAAAAATCCTGGTAATGTTGTCAAGGTACCTCCTCCCATACCCTTTACTAGAAATAAGGTGAAAACACCGAAATTCACACCTGGGTATGTGTCTCCGGCTAATGTATGTATGCAGGGAGCCAGAAAAAAGGCTGAGAAAGAGAGAGATTTTACCTTGTCTTCTTGCTTTCCAGTAATTTATATGGAAGAAGGCACAGTAAACGAGGCACCTCACTGGGAGCTGCTACCATATAAATTAATTAAGGAACTTAAAGAGGCTTGTAAATCGGTATGGTCTTACAGCTCCTTATACTATTATTATTAAGGAACAATTTGCCACTTGGTGGATGACACCACAAGAATGGTGACAACTTGCTAAAAGCTGTTTGTCAGGAGGAGCCTATTTACTATGGAAAACTGAATTTGAAGATCAGGTAAGGATCCAGAGGGCTGTTTACCAGCAGAGGGATCCAAATCAGTTTATATCCATATTTCATGTTCATATTTCTAGCCATATGTTGTTAGGAAAAGGATTATATGAGTCAGTTGACAGTCAACTAATCTTACCCAAGGAAGTTTTACTCCAGGTAAATTCTTGTGCAAGTGAGGCTTGGAAGAAGTTACCTATTAATTCTACTCAGACTACCTCACTATCTGATCTTAAACAGAAAACAGATGAAACTTACGAGGAGTTTCTCTCTAGACTTACAACAACAGTAAATAGAGTAATCTCTAATGCAGAAGCAGCAAACATCCTTATTAAACAGTTGGCTTTCAAGAATGTTAACAGTACTTGCCAAGCTTTGATTAGACCGATTAGAAGAACAGGACAATTAACTGATTATGTCAGGCAGTGTGCTGATATTGACCCTGCCGTTATGCAGGGTATGGCAATAGCCGCTGCCTTGAAGGGAGAAACTTATGCACAATTTGTGCAGGGAATGCAAAATGGTAACAATAAATCAAAAAACAGCTCGGTTTTAACTTGTTATAACTGTTGGCAGCCTGGCCATATTAGTAGGGACTGCCCAGCTAAACAAGGGTTGCAGGAAGCCCTGATGCAATAGCTTAATGAGAGCTCTCGACCAAAATCTCTGTGTCCTAGGTGTCAGAAGGGATTTCATTGGGTGAGGGATTGCAAATCCAAATTTCATAAAAATGGCACTCTGTTAACTAAACAACACTCTACAGTGCTGATCCTGGGAAACGGGCAGAGGGGCTGGCTCCAGCCCTAAATAACAATAGGGGCAGCTTCCAGCATGAACCCATTTATTCCCTTTGTCCCATCTCAGAACTCATCAGAGCCACCCCAGGGAGCACAGGACTGGACCTCCGTTCCTCCACCACAATAATATTAACTCCAGATGCTCCAGTTACCCCAATTCCAACGGGAGTGAAGGGCCCTCTCCCAGATGGAATAGTGGGTATAATATTAGGAAGAAACTCCTTGTCTCTACAAGGAGTTTCCGTGATTTCTGGAGTGGTAGACTCTTACTACACAGGGGAAATCCAAGTTCTTGTTGCTCCCCCTAGCAAAACTGTACAATTTTATGGTCAAAGAATAGCTCAGTTACTACTCTTATCCTATCAGAAAATGGGCAAGTCTCTAACTGATAAACCCAGGGGTGACTCTGGATTTGGCTCAAGCAATTTTGCTTTCTGGGTTCAGGAAATTACTAACTCCAGACCTCTAAAAGCTTTATATATTTAGGGAGTTAAAATTAAAGGCCTGCTAGATACAGGGGCTGATGTTTCTTGTATTACTGGGAAAGACTGGCCGTCCTCCTGGCCAACACAAATAGCCCCATCAGGACTCATTGGTATTGGTCAAGCGCCCTCTGTAGCCAAAAGTTCTCAAATCTTAAATTGGACAGATAATGAAACTTCAGGAACCTTTTGTCCTTACATCATTTCTTCCATCCCCATTACACTTTGGGGACGAGATATTCTTGCTCAAATGGGCATGCTTCTGTATAGTCCAGATGACAAGGTGTCAGCACAAATGCTACAATTAGGATACGATCCCTTAAAGGGGCTTGGAAGGAACAGACAGGGCATAAAAGGACCTGTTCAGGTTGTAGAGAGGAAAGACTGATCTGGTATTGGCTTTTCAAATTTGCCCTAGGGGCCATTGTTCCTGAGACTGCTGATCTAATTACCTGAAAGATGATAAACCAGTTTGGGTGGACAATGGCCCATGCCCTCAGAGAAACTTAAGACAGCAAGAGAATTAGTTCAACAGCAGTTGGAGGCTGGCCATACAGAGTCTTCTACCAGTCCTTGGAATACTCCTATATTTGTTATAAAAAAGAAATCTAGAAAATGGAGACTTTTACAGGATCTAAGAACCATTAATGCCACCATGGAGGCTATGGGTGCATTGCAGCCTGGGCTGCCATCTCCAGTTGCTCTTCCTGCTGATTATAACATCATAGTTATTGATCTACAGGATTGCTTTTTTTCTATACCTTAAAGTTCTCAAGACTGTAAAAGATTTGCATTTTGTTTACCTTCTTATAATTTAAAGCAACCGTTCCAGATATATCAATGGAGGGTCCTGCCACAAGGTATGAAAAACAGTCCTACTTTGTGCCAGAGGTTTGTAGATGCAGCTTTGCAGGATATAAGGAACCAACATCCTAATCTTTACTTAATTCATTACATGGATGATATTTTATTGGCTCATGCAGATTGTCCTCTTTTGCATAGCATTTTGAATGAAACAGTAACAGCATTGTCTAATTGTGGTTTGAAAATTTCTCCTGAAAAATTTCAAACCAACCCGCCCTTTACTTATCTTGGCCAAGTGTTAAACACTCAAACTGTGAATCATCAACCTCTACAATTAAGAAAGAATCATTTGGTTACCTTAAATGATTTTCAGAAATTATTAGGAGATATTAATTGACTGAGACCTTATTTACATGTCACTACTACAGATTTAAAGCCTCTTTTTGATATACTGCAGGTGGATCCCTCTCCCACTTCTAAAAGAGTCTTAACACCCAAGGCAAAAGAGGCCTTAACTCTTGTGGAAAAGGCCATTGAGTCCCAAAGAGTGAAAAGAGTAAGTTATGATTTAATTGTGTTGGCTGCTTTTCATACCCCAACAGGGTACTTGTGGCAGGAAGGACCTATGGAATGGTTACATTTACCAGTTTCTTCTAAGAAAGTTTTAGCATCTTATCCATACTTAGTAGCTTTGCTAATAATCAAAGGAAGACAGAGAAGTGTGGAATTGTTTGGAAAAGATGTGGACAATATCATCATCCCATATGACAAAACTCAGTTTTAAACCTTGTTGCAAACTAATGATGATTGACAAGTGGCTTTGATTCATTTTAGAGGACAAATTTTGTTTCACTTACTTAGAAATCCTTTGTTGCAGTTTGTGAAATGTAATCCTATAATTATTCCTCGTACATGTTTCTTAGTCCCCCTTGAGGGAGCAGTATTGGTTTTTACTGATGACTCTTCTAATGGTAAAGTAGTGACAGTAATTAATGACAAACCTCATGTTTTAAGTACTTCAGAGACTTCAGCACAAAAAAACAAAATTAAGAGCTGTCTTATATGCCTTTACCACTCTAAAAGACAAGAGATTTAACTTGTATACTGATTCTCGCTATGTTCAGGGGCTGTTTCCTCATATTGAGACAGCAACTATTTCTGTTAGTAAAACCACAATTTTGGAATTGCTTATACAACTAAAACAATTGATTTGTGTTAGAAAAGAGCAATTTTTTGTTGGCCATGTCAAGTCTCATTCCGGCCTTCCGGGACATCTACATGAGGGTAATCGATTGGCTGTTAATTTAACAAAACCTGCCATCTATGCAACTTTGGAGACAGAGGCAAGCTACTCAAGCTCAACTGTCTCATAGTATTCATCATCAAAATGCTACTGCTTTATGTTATGAATTTCAGATACCTAGGGAAGCAGCAAGACAGATTGTTAAGAATTGTCCAGCATGTCCTACTTTTGTTAATGTCCCAGCAGGAGTTAATCCACGAGGATTAAAATCTAATGTGTTATGGCAAATGGATGTAACTCATGTACCTACATTTTAGAAAATTGTCTTATATACATGTTTACTGTGGATACGTTTTCTCATGTTATTTCAGCCTCAGCAAGAACTGGAGAAGCTTATAAGGACGTGGTGCAACATTTATTTTTTTGTTTCTCAAAATTAGGTATGCCAAAACAACTTAAGACTGACAATGGTCCTGATATACATCAAAATCTTTTCAACAGTTTTGTTCTCAATTTAATATTTCTCATTCTACAGGAATTCCTTATAACCCACAGGGTCAAGTCATAGTTGAAAGAGCCCATAAAACTTTAAAAAATCAAATACACAAATTACAAGAGGGGGAGTTTAAGTATAGTTCTCCTCATCATGTTTTAAATCATGCTTTATTTGTTATAAACCATTTAAATTTGGATTCTTCAGGCAATTCAGCTATGGCTAGACACTGGAACCCAGGAGGAAATGTTAAACCTATGGTAAAATGGAAGGATCTTCTCACAGGCCAATGGAGAGAGCCTAATATATTACTAACTAGTGGGAGAGAATATGCTTGCATATTTCCACAGGATGTGTCAACTCCTGTTCGAATTCCTGATCAATTTATTTGAAATGCCCCAGCTAACCTGAAGACTGAGATGGGTGGCATGGACCCTGTAGACTCAAAGGAATAGACGTGGAGCAATGCCTACCAACCATTAAGAAGAGGAGCTGTTTTCTTTGTATAGGGAAGCATCATTACATGCTGAACAGGATTTACAACACTTGCCCAAACAAGAATTGCACCATCCACCCTGCCAACCAGAGGAAGGAGGAACACTGACACACCAGATGAGAGAACTTTCATTGCAGAACAAAAACTTCCCTCTCAGATGATTCCAAAATCAAGACAACACACTATCAGATGCTGTCTAAAAACTATAGCAATGACTTCAGCATCCATCGTTCCCAATTACCAGCATGGGAGCAAATAGAATTTCTGGCAGAAGAAGCAGGAGATATAGTAACTTCACAACATTCTAAAAAGGTAAACAAAATAAGGGTTTTCACTTCTTTTGTCCTTTCCTTTTTCTCCTACAACTCCAATTCCTGCTTTCCCTACTACTCTTGTTTTTTGTAATCTGATCTGTGAGTCCCTTCGCATTAATCTGGGAAGGAAGGGCAGGTGTCTATGGCTGTGGCACCTAGTTCTGACTTTCAGTCTTTCTCTTTAACCTTCAGAGAAGGGGCAGGTGCCAAAGGCTATGGCACCTGACCCCAGCCTCCAGCCTTCTCACCCCCCTTTTTCCACCCACATGTCTCTTCTCAAGGGGGTGGCTCGGACAAAGGGCTTATGAAGGAAGGAAGCTCTTGTTCACCTCCCATTTGTTTCTAACAACACTGAGAAGAACTGGCTGATCATTTCATGAGATTCTGGATATCCAGTATGAAGAGACTATGTTTATGACTCTAAAGTGGACTATTTTTTACCCTGTGTAAAACTCGACCTTATACTTCAAGGTTAGATGGGGAAAATCCCATCTCTGCTAGATGGTATATTAATGAATGGGTACCTCCAGTGTTAACATTGGCCATAAAATGTCAAAATGATGTTTATAATTTGTCTTGCAAACAAGTGTATTAACTAATTGTTTAACTGATATTTAACTAATTGTTTAACTGATATGTCTTATTCTCGGGCAGCCTTCTGTGAATATGGTTTAAAAACACTGTTGGAAAAGATTTTTGGAGTTACAGCCTTAATAGCTACTTTTCAGCTGTAGCATTATCTAAGGAAGTTCATACAGCACGTTTGCTGATTGGCTACCTAAAAACATTTCTATTGCCATAGTTATTCAGGAAATCATAGACCAGAAGTTAGAAAGTAAGGTTAGTGCTTTGGAGGAAGTAGTTTTAGCAATAGGGCAAGAACTTGTGACCTTAAAAATAAAATTGGCTCTCCAATGTCACTCTGAGTTTAAATCTGTCCATACTTGGAACAAAGTAACTTGGAATTTGGAGCCATTCAGACCTGAGTATAGACCTTACTAAATTACATCAAGAAATTCAGGCATCATTTGCTAACCAAAAAATCATTAATGTCTATACTCAACAATGTGGGCATTTGTGGAGCAATGATTCTTTTGTTGCTGTGTCTACTCCCAGTCATCTTCAGAGTCAGCTCAATATGGAGTTTTATGGTTTTGTGCTAAAAAAAATAAAAAACGGGGAGATGTTGGGAGCCAGCCACAGAGGCCCACTAAGCATTAGGGATCAGGAAAGGCCATTGACCCCAAGACCACTAGGATGCATTTGGGAGCTATTGACCCCATTTCCTCCCCTTTCTACTCAGCACTAACCAGATTAAGCTCCTGTGAGCTCAAAACATAAAAAACTCTGAGACTGGGATGAACACAAGCTAACTTTAGAAGCTCATTGCTCCCATTCTTCCACAAACTGCAGTTTTGGCTTACACACAACTTATAATTCAAACTTGGTCACATCTAAGAGCCTTAGTATTGGTCACAGGCTTCTGGGTCATGATCTTGGGATTTATTGAAGGTATAAATTGTAGAATATAGTTTTAGAAGACAGACATTTTGTTGAAAGAATGAGGCTGGGTTACTTGTAGGTAGCCCACTGTAAACTTTGGACTGGGCCACATTCCAAACATTCTGGGATGGGCCACTTTAGTTTGTAAAGTAAATACTTAAATCTCTATAGAATTGTTTAACTTGGTATTAGTATGAAAAGGGTTTATAGGCAGTCCAAAAAGGGTTTAAAGGCAGTCATGGATTAAGGTTTCATGGATTAGGTTTAACATCTGTTATGGGATTATACCTGAAAGAACATCTGGTGGGTGGAGAACACCCCTCACATACCTGACTGTGTATAAAAGACTCGTTGTAATTCCCAATAAATGGTTTCTGCACTAGACGGGGGTCCAGTCTCTTTTTTTCTCTCTCTCTCTCTTTCTCTCTTTCTTCTTACCCCCAGTCGCCGATGCCATCTCCACCTTTGGAGTACACTGAACCCGGCTGGAGCTGGACTCTGGCAAACAACAACAGTAAGAAACAACAACAACAACAACAACAACAAAAACAGGGAAGTGGCAACATTAAAAACACACAAAGTCATTTCTGGTAGGAAGGGATCTGCGCTGCAAAACACAAACCATCAAGAAGGGAGTCCATTCACCCCACATTTCCTACATACTACTGGCAACAGGTCTGAAAACTAACTTAACTGGACTAACCATGGGAAAAACTCTGCACAGAGGTTGCTTTTTTGGAGTGGAACATGGAGTAAATGTAAGTGCATCTCTCTCTCTCATTCAGTGCTCTATATTGAATGACAGAAAGGGTCCTAGAACAGAGGGACATTAACCAGCTTCAGTGCAACAAAACCAAAGAAGAAAATAGAGAAGAAAAAGTTGCTCTTTACAAATGCAGAAACATAAAATGAAAATCCACAGAATATCCTGAGTTTCAAAGAGACAGTGCCCAAAAGAACAATTATCAGTGCACAAACAATAAAGTCCCACAGAACAACCTATCTTGAATGACGTAAAAGAACTCAGAGATTGGATGGTTAAAATTAATAAAGAAAACTAAGAGACTCTGGAAGCACAACTCATCAAGTCATACAAGAAATAAAGGTGGAGTGGCCAATCACGAAGAATATCCTTTCTGAAATACTTCCATCTTGGAAGTTAAAAACACATTAACAAGCATAGGAAATAGGATTAATCAGGCAGAGGAAAGCATCTCAGAGCTTGAAAACCAAAATATGGAAATAACCAAGTCTGTCAAAAACATAGAAAAAAGGCTAAAAAATAATGAGCAAAGCTGTAAAAAATTATAGACTGTACCAAGAAGGCAAATATATGCCTGATTGGTATCCCTGAAGCAGAAAGGGAAACTGAGAACACTATGGAACAAGCATTTCATGAAGTCACTCAAAAAAACTTTCCACATCTTGTTAGGCAACCATTCAAGTGCAAGAGATTCAAAGAACCACCACAAAGTATCACATGACAAAACCATCCCCAAGACACTACAAATCAACCTCCACAAAGTAAGCATGAATGAAAAAAATCTTAAAAGCAGCAAGAGAGAAAGGTCAGACCACCTACAGGGAAAGACCCTGTAGAATTCCTCAAGACCTATCTGCAGAAACACTACAAGCCAGAAAGGACTGGTGTACTACTTTTACATTCTCAAAGATAAGCAATTCCAGCCATACTCAATCATATGAATTTAATAGACATAAAATCGGGTGTAAAAAATGTCAAATGGTTGAGATGATATTATGCATCTTCTAAGATCACAATGGAATAAAAATAAATATTGCCACCAATAAGATCCCTCCCCAAACACACAAAGACAAGTACACTAAACAACATGCTACTGAATAACTTCTGGGCCAACAGACATCAAGACAGAAATAGAAATATTCCTGGAAGATGACAAAAACAAAGTAACATCAAAATCTCTAGGAAGCCATGAAATCAGTGTTAAGAGGAAAATTCAAAACTTCACTTGTGCACATCAAAAAAGTAGAAAGATCACAAGTAAACACTCTAACATCACACCCAAGGGAGATGGAAAGGCAGATCATCTAAAACCTAATTTCAGTAAAAAAGTCCAGATAACAGATAAAGTTACAATTGCAAGCTATGGAAGACAAAAATATCATAGAAAGAATTAGCAGAAAATCTGGTTATTTGAAAGGATAAATAAGATTGATAAATTACTGGCCAGATAGACTAAAAAATAGAAAGTCCAAATAAATACAATTAGAAATGAAAAAAGCAAGGTAATAAATGATCCTGAAGAAATTCAAAAGATTATCAGAAATTACTATTAGTATCGGTATATAAATAAACAAGAAAATCTAGAGAAAATTGAGGATTTTCTGGCATCACACAACTTCCCAAGGTTGAAACAAGAAGAATTTTTAACTCTAAACAGATCAATAACAATTCAGGAAATCAACTCAACCATAAGAAATCTGCCCACGAAAAAAAAAGCCTGCTATCAGAGGACTTTCTAGCTGAATTCCATAAGACATACAAGAAAATTCTTATACTAATCATGATGAAAATATTTCAAAGATCCAACAAGGAAAGAGAATTACAAGCCAATCTTCTTGATGAACATAGATGAAAAAATTCCTAACAAAATACTAATGAATAGGATCCAACAACACAGCTCAGGATCATCCAACATGACCAGGTGGGCTTCATTCCTGGAATGTAGGGCTGATTCAACATTCACAAGAACATAAACGTAATTCAGCAATTAATTGATTTAAAACCAAGAACCACATAATTATCTCATTAGATGCAGAAAAAGAATTCGATAAAATCCAGCATCCCTTCTTGATAAAAACCTTCAAACATCCAGGCATAAAAGAACATTCCTCAAAAAAATTAAGAGTCACTGATGATAAAACTGTAGTCAACATTTTGCTCAATGGGCAGAAGCTGGAAGCATTCTCCAGAACTAGAATATGGCAAGGATGTCCACTCTCACCCCTTCTATTCAACATAGTGCTGGAAGTCCTAGACAAAGTAATCAGACAAGAGACGAAAATCAAGGGTATCCAAATAGAAAAAGATAAAGTTACACTATCCCTCTTTGTGGATGGTATGAGTCTATAACTAGAAAACCCTAGGGAGTCTGTCAAAATCCTCCTTACACTGATAAATGACTTTGATAAGGTCTTGGTTATAAAACCAACATGTAGAAAACAGCTGCATTTTTATACACCAGCTGTGAGCATACAGAGAACTGAATAAAAACATGCCATTTACAATAGCCAAAAAAAAAAAAAAGAAAGAAAGAAAGAAAAAAAGACCTTGGCATCCATCTAACCAAAAAAGTGCTTTCACCTTTATGTGGATAATTACATTTTCAAAGCACCTCTCCAAGGTGACTGTTTTTCTTATTTTCAGATTTTCAAATGCTAAATCTATAAATTGACTGAGAATAAGTTGAAACACAATTTTCTGGACATTTTATGTAATTTTTAAATGTCTTGTGGTGATGATGTATAAAATAACAAGTTTCTGTGATTTTGGTGCAACATGGCAAATAAAATTTTATACATACTCACATATCTGATGACATTTATGGTTTTTCAGGTGACAGAGATATTTTAATCTTTTATAACACTGCACAATAATACTTTTGTACTAAAAATAATTTGTGAGAATTTTAAGGTGGATAGAAAATAAAAGAATAAAGGAGATAAGTCTTTTTAAGTTATTAAGCAGTTCTTTATTGAGAGACTCCTATGTACAAGGTATGATGTTTTGTAATTTAAAATGAAGGATGGAAGGTATAACCTCTGTTATTGTGGAATCATTTTCTATATAACATATTTAGTGTGCTAAGAAAATATGAGATTTAATAAAATTTTAGAATAATATGCAAAGAAAGTAGTATTTAAGTAATACAGTGTGGACTGCCTCGGTGACTGTGCTGTGGCAACTTTTTTTTTTTAATAGATGGAGTGGAGTAAAATCATATGGTGAAGTAAACGGCATGAAAATCAATCACATACCTAAATTTTCAGGTCAAAAATATAACAAATATATTTTGTATCCAAATGTAGAAATAGTAATAATGATAATGATAACTCTACCAAAATTAATATTTCTCAGCGATGCCCATATTACATTTTTTTTTTTTTTGAGTAGGAGTCTCAAAAAATTACCCAGGCATGGAATTACAGGCATGCACCACCATGCCTGGCTAATTTTTCTTGATTTGTTGTAGTGATGAGGTCTCGCCAAGTTGCCTGGGTTGGTCTCCAACCCATGTGCTCAGGCAATTCTCTCACCTCGGCTTCCCAAAGTGCTGGGATTATAGGCATGACTCACCATGCCTGGCCTCATATTACATTCTTTATCACATGTAGTTATCAGAATATTCTATTTTTCTTTTTTTTGTTTTTTGGTTTTTTTTTGAGTTGGAGTCTCACTCTGTCACCCAGGTTGGAGTGCAGTGACACGCTTATGGCCACGACAGCCTGAGGCAACGCTTCTGCCTCAGTCTTTCAAGTAACTGGAAATACAGGCATGCACCACCACTCCCGGCTAAGTTTTTGACTTATTGTAGAGATGAGGTCTCACCAAGTTGCCCGGGCTGGTTTCGACCTATGAGCTCAGGTAATCCTCTTACCTCAGACTCCCAAAGTGCTGGGACTATAGGCATGAGTCATTGTACTGTACCTATCAGAATATTCTTATGGGACAAAAGTAAAAGATTAAATTCAGTTTTAACATATTAGCTAATTTTGTAGGATGGTACAGTAAGTTGCATTTATTAAATTTTATAGAACTACAATTTTGGCAAAACAAAAAGGAATTCATATTTCAGTTATGTCTTAATATAACCTTAGTAACTATGGATATAAATCACCTTTTTTTTCAATTGCCAATTAAGAATCAACTGGCAATTTTGTATTTGTTGAAAAAATCAATTAATTCATTAAAATTAATTATTTAACATTAACAAATTTTTAAATTGGCGTTCAGATGTCTTCTTTGCATTATGACTTAACTCAAAATATTAAGTGTTAAACATGATAAATAATCCCAGAAACCATGGCCTATTGACCAGGTGTCATCACATTACACTGAAGTATTTTGCAAAGAGTTGAAAGAGAATAGTCTTCACTATTTTAGAGACATAACTGTGTTTGACAGAGAAAGGGTATAATTTACTCAATTGTATTGTGGTGACTTACAGAAATAACTTGATTTAAAAAAAAAAGCAGCTGGATTAAGAAGAGTTATTTTCTCTGATAAGTCTTTAGAGAGACATAATTCATATACCTCGCCCAATAAAGGAAGATTAAAAGTCAGTGAGACAAATATAATTAAAATGATGAGAAAATAAAATAGAAAGTTCAATGATATAAGGGAAAAATAGTAAAGGTTTAAATAAAACAATTAGTCTACATTTAATATGGAGCAAATAAAGAAAAAAAGTAAAGAAAGAATGTTAAGCAGATTGGCATTCGTGGTGAACATTCCATACAGTGAATTCCAACAAATCCTCTCCCCCTGACTGTGGTTGGACCTGAACTTAGATTTTAACCAATAGAAGATGGCAATGGTAATTATTAACCAGTTCCATGATTAGGTTATAGCACATTTTGTAATTAAAATACTCTGCCTTAAAAAGTATTTGCCTAAGAAAATATATTCTTGTGTTAGCCTTTAAGAAGCAAGCAAACTTTTTGAGAGCTTCTATGAGAATAAATCATGGCATGGAACTGTTTTTGGCTTCTAGGACCTGAGATGTCTTTCTGCAAAAGCCAGGAAGAAGCCAGGTCCTCTATCATACAACAAAGAAATAAATTTTGCCAACATCTAAATGAACTTGGAGGCATATTCTTTCCAGTCAAGCCTTCAGGGGGAAATGTAGTTTGGCTGAAAACTTGAATTCAGTCTTCTGAGACCCTGAGCAGCAGGCCTAGTAAAACCATGCTTGGACTTTTAATCCATGGAAACTGAGATAATAGCATTGTGTGTTGCTAATTGTTAAGCTTATGATAATTACACAGCGATAAAAAATAATATAGTACTTATATGTAGATGGCTAATTTGTGAGGACATGAAATCATTTGTTTACATAGTCCCTCTGCTGACATCTACTGCTCATATTAGAAAGTTCCAAGATATTTTCTTCTTTCTTTTTTTTTTGAGTTGGAGTCTCACTCTGTCGCCCAGACTGGAGTGCAGTGGCCGCTCCCGGCCACCGCAGCCTCGACCTACTGGGCTCCGGCAATCCTTCCACCTAAACCTTCCGAGTAGCTGAAATTACAGGCACGTGCTACCATGCCCGGCTGATTTTTTGATTTATTGTAGAGATGAGGTCTCACCAAGTTACCCAGGCAGGTCTCGAACCCACGGGCTCAGGCAATCCTCTCACCTCAGCCTCCCAAGGCACAGGATTATAGGCTGAACAATGGAGCCGGGCTACTTTCTTCTTTCTTACTCTTTAAAAGACAACAACCTCCTTGGTGAGTAAAATTTAAGTACAGCAATAGGATACTAAATATATTTAAAGCATATGAACAGCCGGGCTCAGTGGCTCAGGCTGTAATCCCAGCACCTTGGGAGGCTCAGGCGAGTGGATTGCCTGAGTCCACGGATTCGAGACCAGCCCTGGCAAGTTGATGAGACCTCATTTCTACAATAAAATACAATGAAAAATAAATAAATAAAATAAAGTATATGTACAGCTTCCTGTTATACTCCTTTCATGTTTAGAATAGTAGCGTGTTTAACTGCCTGATGCCAATTAATCATAATGAGAATTATGGGTCTAAACCATGGTGCCTTACACTGAAAATTGACTCACTGGAGTTCTTAACTGACTTTTTGCTTTTTGTTGCAGGACATAGAACCTATATTAAAGACTTCCCTTTTTTCCTACCTAAGAAATATTGGCTGCCTTTATTTAAAATCACATAAAAACTGTAACATTCACTAAATCTAATTAATAAAATTACTTTAGAAATGGATACAATTGTACTTACATACTATGTGCAGTTTGTTATTTTGAAGTATATATACACTGGGAAATGACTGAATCTAGTGAATTAGTATGTGCATTGCCTCACATACTTCTCATTTTTGTGGTGAGAACACTTTATTTTCACTCTCTTAGCATTTTAAGAATATAATATATCATTAATGAAATTAGTTTTCACATCTCCTTTCCATTGAAAAGTTACAGTTAGTTTAAATTACGGTGTCCAAATTTTATTTAGCACAAAATATACAAAACATTATAAATATGGTCTCCTTTGTTTCTTCATATTTAGTAGTATATTGGTGATCAATCAGATTTCAAAACAATTATAAGTAAAGTATAAGTTATTCAAATAGATGTAGCAGGGGTTTTCTGTAGAATTTCATTAAGTTTAAATAATAGCTTATAAAATTATCACAGATGCTAATTGTGATCACTGAATTCAGATAGGAATTTTAGTGACATAAATGATCTGATGTATTATTTTAGATAATGAGATAAGACCTGTATTACACTTAAAAATATGGAAAAATGTATTTAGAACATTTAAATCTAAAGAAACAAAACACACACAATTATGTTAACAAAAAAACTCAAAATTCCAAACTAAAATATCAGTTTTCCTCCCAAAGCTGTTGGATGTGAACTAAATAGTTGCTTCTCTGAAGTTTCAGATAAAAGATTCAAAGTGTCTCCTCATTATATTCATTCAACAAACACTTAGCACTGCCATTGGGTCAAATTAGTTCAAAGCATCTCAACAAATTAAATAATTAATCCTCATGAAAACTATTTAATTAATTAAGATTATTTTTTAATAAAATGCAGTTATTTGTTAGTTTTTAAACCATCTTCCCTATTGGATCAGTGATTCTAATTCAGAGTGAATCAAGCTCCAGAAATCAATTCCCTTTATATTTACCAGGTTAAATATTAGCATAAACTTACATTTCTGGCAGAATAGAAGGACGTGATATTCTGATTGAGTAAAATCCAAATGAAGAAATCTTATGCTTTACAAAAATGTTAAAAATAAATAAATAAAAACTCATGGGTTGTGGCTCCATAAATTGTTCTTATAGATAAAGCAGACATAATATACTCTAAGTTGTGTTGTCAGGTGCAACAGCACACACATTTGTCTAGTAAGTTCCCAGTCTGGGATACTGCTGTCACCCTTATTTATAAAGGCAAAGACTTGGCAATCTAGTTATGAAAATAAGCCTTATTTTCTCTGAGTATAATGATATGTGGCTAGGATTTCCTTTGAAGTATAGCCAAATTCAGGAAAGTCCTGAATCAATGCATAGTTACAAGTTCAGGATAGAGAGAATCTAAACTTCTTTGTCACTATTTAAGACATATTTCAGAGCACAATTTCTTAATATTGTTCAGTCTGCTATGATTGATTCATATTAATTTTATGTATCAGTCTTGTTAAAAAATTGAATACAGCTTATTTGGTTATATCTCATATTTTGGACACTTGCAATAACCACGTATGTTCAAAGATCCTAAGGCTATTCTACCTTAGAGTCCCACTTCCACACTTTTCTGTGTCTTTTCTATCTTTATTTCCTTATCTTCTCCAAAATATTTCACACTGATTCAGTTGTTTAATTTTTTTATATATTCTTGACTTTACATTACAGTAGTCTTCATTTGCTACAGGTTGTAAGTAAAACTCAGCTGCCCTGTATTGTACTGGTTTTAAATATCTGCTTTATTAATATTAACTTGAGTATACACATGAGGTCTCTGTTTTAGACTATTAATTATCAATATTTGCCTAACACTGGTGCTATCTCTTTTTCCCTTTAGCTCTTTTTAAACTTCGGCAAAGTTCTGAGAACCATTTTCAGCCTTTACCATACATAAAAAACACAGAAATGTGATATATATTTGTTTATATACACACTGTCCCGTTTTCCTCCAGAAATAAAGTAGAAAACTATTCCCCCACCAAAGAAGAATTCAAAGTTCTTACTCTAATTTAGAATGTAAATAAATATTTTCAGGACAAAGATAAATCCCAGGTCTCAAACCCCTCTTTGTGTTGTAAAATATATGTATGTAGAAGTAAGTATTCATGGAGTTTCTCTTGTTTAATCAGTCATAAATTATATCCCAAGGCCTTTTCTTCTAAATCTGGTTCCTAGTTTTAGTAAATATTATTCAGAAATTCCTAATAATGCAATGCAGAAAAATACACATGTACACACATACTTCACAATTACAAAACGACTTTATGTTCAGGCTTAGAAGTGGCAATTTTTTTTAGGTCACCATTGCCTGATTTTTTTGCTATAACTTCTACATCATCACTGAATCACCTAAGATAAACAAACTTTTCCCCTCGAGAATCATACTGAGTATCTCTTCTTAACTATTTCACTTCATTCAAAATTTCTTCATATAGTCTTATCCTTTTTAAACTCTATTAAAATCAGGCACTATATTTAACAAAACTCTCCACAAAAGTCTTGGAATAATCTTGAATTATTTCAATATGTGTAGGCATTACCTATATAATACTAAACTTACAGTTTTATAACTTTTTTACATATGTAATCTTTCCTTGCACACCACTTCCGCCCTATTCAGTCACCTATTGATATGGATACTCACAAGAAATTATCATCATAAGTATTTTACTGCATCCCATTCTGTGACTCAAATTCTTCTCTTATTTTTCTGCACTTTATCCCATTGGACATGATCTTTTACCTCAATGAGAGTTTCATAATTTTGTTGCTGTGTGTTACTAATCTCTGTGTACCTTGTCTCTGTTATTTTTTCTGACAGGTCACACCATATTGTGTATAACCTCTTAATTGTCTAGCCAATAAAATTATCTCAAGTTTTCCTTAAATACCCCCACCTCTTTTCCCAAACACTCAACTCTAGTTCAATGGTAGAATTTTTTTTTCTCAAATTGTCCATAATATAAGCAAAGAATGTATTAAGAGAAACTTGTCATATTGGCACCATTCCAAAATTGGAATCTATAGTAATAACCAGATTTCAGAAAAGGCTGCAAAGTAAGTTCCCACTTATTCTAATAAGGATTTATTTTAAATTACTGATTATTTCCTTTCGATTCCTGCTTTAATATCTACACCATCACATTTGCAAACACTCTTCACTCTTGCTTACCATATTATGAAAAATAATGTAGAATAGTTATTGTGTTCCTATCTTAAAGGAATTTTTTTTTTCTTAATGGAAGATGCTGGTGCTTCTCTTTTCAGGCACACTGCTAGACTGCATTTTTAAGCCTCTTAGTAGTTGTATGTGGTCTCGTTGACCAATTCCTGGTCAATGAAATATGGGAAGAGACATATGTTGCATTCAAATATGGTCCCTAAAATACATCTGTTATGATTTCCCATTTTTCTTATCTCTCATCTCTTACTGACTGTGGAGAATTCAACAAAGGATACTATGTTTCTACAACATGGCAGAAAAGCAAAGGAAGGGGAACTGGGTTTTTAATATAACATATTATTTTGTTTATTATTTGTTGTTATGCATTACTATGCAATAAAATATTAATCTTAAGTAGTGACTTGAGATAGCCACAGCAATTTTATCTTATATTTCTATGAGTTCACTGGGCAGTCTTTTGCTGTATATAGTATTAGCTGAAGTATTTGAATGGGTAAACTCTTTAAAGTGTTCTCATTCAGGGCCACTGCTTTGTTAAACTCCAGTGTGTCCATGTGGCTCTTTGAGCTATTGTCTTCATGTTTCCTGGCTTTGGCCTCCTCCCCTACCTTGGGGAGGTGAATCTCCTCTCTCTTTCTCTCTAATTTACTTTCTAAATAAATTAAATTTTCCAACCAAAAAAAAAAATTTTTGTTCTCATTCACATGACTGGCAGTTGGTGCTGGGTTTCAGCTAGGACCTTCAGATCAAGGGCATTGGTTCTTCTCTATATGGGCCTTTACATGTAAGTGCTTAGAATTCTTTACAGGTTTAATATCTGGGTTCTAAAAAGGAATGCTTCAAATGGCAACAGCAGATCTCATAGGGTCTTGGCTTGCAATTTAAACATTGTTTTTCTTACTCATTTTATTAGTCAAAATAAGTCACTGGTTAAGACCAGATTCAAAAAGAGGGAAAATAGACTCCCCATTTCATTGGAAAAGGGGAAAATAACTTCTAGTTATCTTTATTTCAACACAGAATACTCTCAGGTTAAAATTTATTTATAATCTTCACACATGTAAAATCCATTCAATCTTGTGAAACTTTAAAAGTCTCTTCCTATAGAAACATAAAAGTTCAGTCTCAAGTCTAGATTCTTGTCATTTAAATGTAATTAAATGTGGATGAGTCTCTGCAAAGTTGTTCCATGTATGTACACATGAAGTAATATATTATTTGTACCACCAATAGCACATTTATCATCAGTTTTTATTATGATAATAAATGTAAAATTTGGGGACTTATGCCTTCTTCTTTGTTGGCAGATGTTCAGTGGATATCTCATTTGTCTGTTGATACTAGTTCATACTTCAGAGAACAAAAAATGCATATAAAAGTGATAGAAAGTTACTTATATAAATGTGTGTGTGTGTGTGTGTGTGTGCATGTGTGTGTGTGTGCGTGCTTGGTATGGAGTAGCTGGGTGAAATTTTTAAATAGAGTTGTTACAAAAAAGCAGCATCACCATGGTGCATTTTGATTGTGGAACCAAAGGAATTGAGATAGCAAATCATGCAGAAATGTGAAAGTGACAGAAGTAGGAAAACTTTAAACTCTGCAGTAATCTAAGTGAGAAACATTGGTGGTTTCTACCAGGAGATAAACTTGATGAAAGTAAGAAGTAACTTATGGAAATTTTGGAAAATAATCTCAAAGGGATGTTTTGGTAAATGGCATGGGACAAGTAAGCAGTCAATTAAAAATTACATGAGAAATTTTGCATGATGAATTTGAGAAACAGGGTTGCCATTACCTGACTTAGGACATCTACAAGATTAGTAAGTTTAGAAGAAAAGGCCAAAATATATGTTTCAGATGTGTTAAATTTATGATTTTTATTCGATTTGTTAGAAAATTATCAATAATAGTAGAAATTTGAACATTTGGTTATGGAATTCTAGTTCAAGTATAAGTGACCACTCAAATGTAATGAGGAGTAAGATTTGACCATTGGCTAAAACAATGTCAAGTTACCCATATCCATGAGGGAACCATTTTTGTGGATTAGTAGAGATAAATATCTGGCTCCAGTTTGTATATTCGGAATGGAAAAACAGACATTGGAAAATGAAAAAGAGTGTATCTTGATAATACTTGTATTGGCAGCACCGATAAAGAGTTTTTCAGTTCCCAATGATGCCTTCCTCTGAAACAGATTTGTAAATTTTCACTAAAATAACATCTCAAATAAATTTTGTTCATTGTCTTGTTCATTATAGGACAGGGAGATTTTGTAATCTAGATATACTGTTCATACATGGAAAAACTAAACCAGTTCAAAAAGGAGTTAGAATTATATCCTTTTAAAAATCTGGTAATATAAAATATTCAATCAAAATATTTTTTCAAAATAATTCTGATGTTTAAAAAAAAACTTATCTGAAAATAAAGTTGCTTAATTGAAGGTAAAAAGACCTAGTCCACTAGAAGACTTTCCTTTTTAAAACTATTACTAGTGAAGAATAGTTCAATAATTTGGAAATCAAAATAAAAAAGTTTTGAATTAAAATGCTAAGAAAAAAGAGTTATTTTTTTCTTAATTTCTTTTGACAAAAATAGAGTTACATTTAAGCTAATTAGTCCATTGTGTGAGTGGACACATTGAATATAAGTTAAGAACTACTAATGCTGGAATAGATGATTAAATATTTTTGGAATTGTTGGAGCTTGAATCTGGAAGTAAAAGTTATTTCTACTCTGGTCTTTCCATTTGGTAATTTTATGCTCTGGTTTTCAGTAGTTTTTGCATAGTAGAAATGAAAAATTATGAGGTTGTTCTTGTACAACCTTTGGAATTTTGTGAGGTTGAGGCTGAGAATCTGACACCATGCTGCCCTCTTCAGCTTTTCTAAGTTTCTGATCAGAGAGTTCTTTAAGTCACTCTGTGACCATAACATTATGTGTCTTAAAATTTTCTATGATCACTTTTCTCCTGCCCATGCTCATTCTCGTTTATCAATATTACCATCATCTTAAGTAAAATAATTCAGGAACAGGAAATCTAATATCACATTTTCTCACTTATAAGCTAGAGCTAAATAATGTGTACACATAGACATTTATTGTGTAAAATAATAGACATTGAAGATTTGAAAATGTAGTAAGTTATGGGGGGAATGATGGATCCAAAATTACTTAACAGGTATACAGTACATTGTTCAGTGATGGTAACACTAAAGGCACAAACGTCACTACTCTACAATATATCCATAAAACAAAACTGCATTTGTTGCCTTTAAATTTATTCAAATAAAAATTTTAATGTAGCTAATCTCAATTAATTATTAGAAATTTCAGCCGGGCTCGGTGGCACAGTCTGTAATCCTGCACTTTGGGAGGCTGAGGTGAGTGGATTGCCTGAGCCCGCGGGTTCGAGACCCACCTGGGCAACTTGGTGAGACCTCATCTCTACAATGAATCAAAAATTAGCCGGGCATGGTAGCACGCGCCTGTAGTTCCAGCTACTTGGAAGGCTGAGGCGGAAGGATCGCTGGAGCCCAGCAGGTTGAGGCTGTGGTGGCCGGGAGCATGCCACTGTACTCCAGTCTGGGTGACAGGGTGAGATTCCAACTCAAAAAAAAACCAAAACAAAACTATTAGAAATTTCATGGTAATTATTTTTATAAGTATTTACTTAAGATAAATAAATATGTTTTAAGTTAGGTCAATATTTTCCAAAGTTCAATTTTGTAATAAAATATATCTATACATATTTTATTAAGTAGAAAAGTATGCCAGTGAAAAAAACTGGTATGACTTGTATCAACACTAAATATCTGATATCTTTTACATATTTGTGTCTCAATAACACACAGTTTACTAATATTTTCACTTGAAATTATTACAGATTTTCTTTTATATCATGATACTGAGTAGCCTTTATTACAAGAAAAACATCAGAAGCAAAGCAATTGAAAACAAGAAATAAGTGAATACCCAGCCTAATCTTTCCATGAGAATTTGAATGTGGAAAAAAGTGTAATATTTATGAAAAAATGCTAATATCTTTCAATATTTAAATTCTCATGACTTAACCTAGCCATGAGAAAAATGAAAGTATCTTTAGGATTTTATAGTACTTTTGAAAAAAAAAAGTAAAGGGAATATTTTAAAAAATGTATATTGATAATGTCCTTAATAAGTTACATTAAAAAATTATGTCTTTCATGAACACAAAACATCTCCTACATAGTAGGAATATGCACAGTTATTCCTGTATAATTTTATTCAAAATTAATATTTTTAAAATACAGCTATGCATTGTTTAATGATGAGGGTATATTCTGAGTAGTGTGTGAACATCATAGAGTGTACTTACACAAACCTAGAAGACATATCTACGTTGGGTAGCCTGTTGTCCTAGGATAGAAATATTACATAAAAAATAAGATATACATGGTTTTAAAAATTGTATACCTATACAGGGCACTTGCTATGAACAGAAATTGCAGGACTGGAAGCTGCAAGTCAGTGGGTGTGTGAAGGGTGAATGTGAAGGCCTGGGGCATTACTGTACACTACTGTGGACTTTATAAACACTGTCCATTTAGCCTACACTAAGTTACTAAAAAGAGTTTTTTGACTGGGCTCGGTGGCTCAGCCTGTAATCCCAGCGCTTTGGGAGGCCGAGGTGAGTGAATTGCCTGAGCCTGCGGGTTCGAGACCCACCTGGGCAACTTGGCAAGACCTCATCTCTACAATAAATCAAATATTAGCTGGGCATGGTAGCCCACGCCTGTAGTCCCAGCTACTTGGAAGGCTGAGGCAGAAGGATCGCCGGAGCCCAGCAGATCGATGCTGCAGTGGCCGAGAGTGGCCACTGCACTCCAGTCTGAGAGACAGAGTGAGACTCCAACTCAAAAAAATAAATAAATAAAATAAAGAGTTTCTTTTTTTTCTCTTTATTTTAAAGATGTTGGGTACAGTTCAGGGTCAGCTATCCTAATGTTCATTATGCAGGTGCCCTTGTTGATGAAGTGTACCCCTCCAATCAACTACCAATCCCCCACCCCTGCAGTTTTCCATTACTGCCAATCCCCTCTTATAGTATTATGATAATTGTTTTAAAGGATTTCTTTCTTTAGTAATACATTAATCTTAGTTTACTGTAGCTTTTTACTTTATTAACTTTTAAAATCTTTTAAACTTTTGACTCTTTTGTAATAACATTTGGTTTAGAACACATATACATTATACAACTGAACAAAAATTTCTTTATATACTTAGTTTATCATCTTTATTATTTTATATATATTTTTAATTTCTCAAACTTCTTTGTTAAAAGCCCAAACACAAACACATTACTCTAGACCTGCACAGGGCCAGGAACATCAATATCACTATCTTTCACCTCCACATTTTATTCCATTAGAAGGTTTTCGGAGGCAATAACAGGCATAACAGGCATGGGGGTGTTATCAGATATAATAACAGTGCTTTCTTCTGAAAAACCTCCTTCAAGCTGTTTTACAGTTAACTTTTTAAAAAATAAGTAGGAGTAGGCTAAAATAATGATAAAAATTGTAGTATAGTAAATACATAAACCAGTTGCATAGTTTATTATCATTATCAAGTGTTATTTACTGTACATAATTGTATGTGCTATATTTTTATATAAATGGTAACATAATAGATTCTTTTAAACCAGCATTACCACAAACACTTGACCAATGTGTTGCACTGTGATGTTAGGGTGGCTAAATAATCACTAAGTTACAGGAATTTTTCAGCTCCATTATAATCTTATGAGATGACCATTCTATATATGGTTCATCATTGAATGAAATGTTGTTATGACGTGTATGACTACCAATGATTGCCCTCTTTGATATTTATTCAAAGAAACTTGAAACTTATAGCCCCACAAAAACCTGCACATGGAAGAGTAGAAAATTTGTATTTATAATTCCTAAAACTTTGAAGTAACTGATATATTTTTCAGTAGATACATGGATAAACAAACTGAGGTGCATTCAGATAATGTGATATTATTCATCATTTACAAGAAATAAACTATAAAAGTTTATTTTTCAACTCTTGCTTGTATAAAATCTATTATTCACAGATGGAAATTAGTTAATTCTGTTAAAAGTGTTGTTCAGATCTCATCATGTCTTTTACAAAGCATGTTTCATTGGTTTTCCATTCCATTTAGAATAACTTTCAAAGTCTTAATCAAGGTCTACGTTGTCAAACTGATATTCCCTCTGTTCGCCTTTCTCATTTTTCCTTCTACTAAGGTCCAGACATTCTGGTAGACCATCTTGTCTTAGCATATGCTAAATACATTTCCATTGTAGTGACTTTGCACTGGCAACTCTATTTGCCTATAATTATCTTTATCTGACTTCTATGCTTTTGTTTCCTCATACTACTAAAGTTTCAGTTTAAATGTAATCTACTTGGATATATCATTTTAGTAGCCAATATAAAACATTCTATATTATAAGATAAATTATTGAAGTGCTCTTATTAGTGATATGTTTGTGTGCACTTGTGTGTGTATGTGTGTAACAATATGTTACTGTTACATGGTATTAATTTTGAAGCCTCTGCAAGCATCAATATATATTTGCTTCTGCACAATGCACCACAGGAGAAAATCTGCCTGAAAATAAGCACTGGAAAACCAGGGATTGTGGAGGATTAGTCATCCAAACCAGAGGCAAAGTCTTCAGCAAAGGATTGCGTAAAATTCTCCAAGAGAAACAGCCAATATTAATCCTATCTTAGAAAGCTAGTCAGAGAAAAACTTCTCCAACTATCTTAATGTTCCTCTTTCTCTATTCTTCATTTTACCTGGAAGAGCCAGATAAAACAGAAAGTAATGGAAGAAGTGGATAAAACATTGGGAAACAATTCCACAGTCTCTGCAAAGTCTGACGCCTACATGCAACAGACATTAATAGTGAAGAGAAGAATGATACTTATTGACTGAAGTGAAAAGCTAATTAAAGATATTGGACCAGAGTAGTAATTACTGAATCGAGTGTGTACTTTATAACTTATAGTGACCATAGGAATTTTGATTAACTAAACACAGCCAGAAGTTATGTGATCTACTCAAGTTTCATACAAAGGGAGATAATTATTTTTGTTTTATAAGTTAAAAGAGACACTCTAGGACCAAAAGTTAATTTTTAAATTATACCCAATTATAGCAAGTAAGGAAGAAAAGCTCAAGAAGAGATGTGCCCCAACAAAATCTCTTCTTCAAATGACTTGCAGATTAGAGTTGGCTTCTAGTGAGCAGATGATAAAAAGTAAATAAGGTGACAAGAATTCATCTGTAAAAAGTAGAACAGTACTGCAACTTCCTTTTCAATGGCCAAAATCATTAAATGGATTAGAACAGTCCCAACTGAGCTAACTGAGAGTCACTGTTATGAGGCCTCATAGGGTAAATCAATATAAAGAAAACACCATTCTGTAATGATAACTTAGGCTTAGAAAAAAAAAATCAATTTTATTTTAGTTTGGAATTTGGATAAGGTGGGAGACTGTGCCCACAGTCAAAAGTTTATGTTGTTTGTGGATTGCTGGCCTTATGTTGACTAATGTAGCTCTAATCTTAAAATGAAAACAGAAAATACTGGAGGCTGTAAGTCCTGGCCCTGAGAAGGCACAGCAAACTATTGAATATGCTTTCAATGAATGATGGGCTTAATTTTTAATATCAGTGTTATATGGCAATAATAACAGTACCAATAGTGTTGGTTTCATCAACTTCCATCTTCCTGTCATTGGAAAGCAGAAAAGAAGAATTACTTCTTTGATTGGATAATCCTAAATTTCTAGAAAGATATGAGGATTAAAAAAAGTTTCATAAAGAAAAATGTGGATTTTCTGACAGATTTGCAATATGCAGGCTACATCTATTATTTGATGAAAAAAGAGAAAAATATAAATGTGATTATCTCACAAGGTGTTGGTCTGCCATAATAGCTAAATAGAGAAGCTATGGTCATTTTGGTAATAACTTAAGTGCCTGTTATTTTTTTCTAACATGTATTTCTGCTTCTATTTTTAAAAAACTACATATATATATTATTATATATAATATATACAAATACACTTTAAATAGTTATCTTATTTTCTATTTTATCAGTGAACAGAGAAAACATTTTCTCCAAACAAAAACTACCAGGCAGTCATTGCAGCAAAGGTATAATAAATATTAATTCAACATAATTCTTTTTCCTAAAATATAGTCTAATTATACTCCATTTCATCTTTTTTGTTTGAAGGCATACATTGATCTTAATGTATTCTTTTAGAGTGTTATTCTCGTGACCCATCATTCATAATTATACATATTATGAGATTTAATTCTTTTGAGAGGAAGCTTGTCTTTTCATTCTAAATTACTATGTTCTCGATGCTCAGAGTTCATAGAATTATGTGTAGCATAACATCCTCTATTTTCTCTTTTCTTCCTCCAAATTTTGCTTGTTGTGTCCAAACATTTCATTCAGAACTGTGATTCTCTGGCTCCTATATGTTTGTGTAATAATGGGGAGAAAAGGGAGCAAGTTAGAAAACCGTATATGCTGGGGAAAACCTAAATGTGTTCTATCAAAAAAGGGATGCAAATTTATATTGCCTGTGACTTAACTTGAAAAAAAGTAAATTTTATTTAAGCATATTATCTTAATTTTTGAATTTCCTCCTACTAAAAGACAGAACTTTTAAGTTAGATAGGGAAAAAAAAGATTATGCAGCTCTGGGGAATAAAACATGCATATTGAAAAGATAACATTTGTTAGATTTTAAAAGGCTAATAGAGCTAGTCTAATAATATAACTACATGTGAAAGTAAGTGCATTCCACAACAAGACTAATCTGTTGGTTTCAGCTGTCTTCAGATTTTATTGCCTGAAGATTAATTCAGTCCCAACATATATAATGAAGATAGCCAAAAGAAATGTTGCTTTTTCTGCAATCTTGTTCATGTATGCCTGTAAGTCATCCTAAAATAATGAAAGTTATACCGTGAAGCTGGCAACATATCCTTTTTATAACCCATTTTGTGGAAGGATATTTTCATTGGTGAAAGCATAGTAGAGTTAAAGAAAACATAAAAAAGCAAATAAGAAATAACATCTACTAATATTTCTAGACTAATCATAATATGAAACAGAAAATAATATAATTTTGAGAGCAAATTTCACACATGCAACTTGATTCTAATTCTAGCATGTTAACCAAATAAGTTAGGGTCCTTATAAAACAAAGACTTTTTGCTTCTAGGTTTGACTTTATTCCTCACTCACACTGTGATGTAAACAAATAACTATTCTAAACCTTAGTTTATGTGCTTAAAATATAAAAATGTGGCCTATCTCTGAGGTTTTTTACCACTACATTTCATCTTCTTTGTTTGAAGGCATACATTGTTCTTAATGCTCTCTATATTATATTTACTAAATGTACTTTTACTAAATTTTAATGTCATCCTTTCTCTAAGTGCCCTCTTGAATTTATTTTATGTATTTGTATTTTCTTATAAATTACATGTAAATTAAATAACGTACTCGGGTAAAATAAACCATTCTTATAAGCCAGGATCATCATGATTTCTGAATTACTTAGAAAATATGGTGAATACCATGTTGCAAAATGTTGGGAACCAACCTTGGAGGCCCGCCTGATTGACAAAGTCCAGGTGCGCTGAGGACCCCCGGCCGCAAAGCGAGTTCAGGCAGCTGAGGCCCTTCTATCTTCCGTCTTTGCTGTTGGTACAGCTGAAGAAATTCTGTGCAGTCGTGGAAGAAGAAGATGGCATGTTTATGCGAAGTACTCACAGCTAACCTGAGAATGTCATGGTTCATTTTTCCATTTTCCCACTATATCGCTTGGCCTTTTCTAACATATGCAAGGGTTAAACTCTGAAGCACATCAAGAATGCTTTCTTTCACTTGGTTATAAGTTACTAGATATTGCTTAAGTAATAAATGATATAAGTATATTCACTTCTTATTTGATTTAGGATTACGTAGTTTAGTGTTTAGACATAAAGTTTTTTAGAAGCACAAGTTTATAGTAAGTTCATTATGAATTCATTATAAGTTCTAACACATATAGGAGTTATGTAGGTGATTTATAACACTGTTTTCACTGACTTAGGATAAAGATTATCTTTAAGGTTTTTACTTAATTCAATAGTTAAAACTCTAAGTTAACATTTATAAAGTGGGTTTTCACTGAACTCATAATATACTAATCAGACACTTTTATGATAACTTAGCTAAAGACAGAAAGCAACCTTGGGGGTCTGGGAAACATTACTAAAAGCTTCTTTTGAGTTTTCTTTAGAAACAAGCACTGCAGGATAAGAGAAAAGTAATGAAGACATCTGGACAAGAAAGGCGATTACAAAACTCTGAAGGCCATAAAGCCCCAGAAGGAAAACTACTGCTACATGAAGAACTTTACACTTGGAAACTTTCTGGAGACAGGTCAAGGATTGTAATTCGGGACTTTGGACTAAAACTATCATCTTTGGCCTTATGAATAAGACTCATTGTCTGAATGTTTACAGGGTTCTTGGCTTTTTTGTTGCTAAGACCACTAGATGGTGGTAACTTGTAGAGGCTA
Organism: Carlito syrichta; assembly: GCF_000164805.1. Classification (NCBI taxonomy): domain Eukaryota; kingdom Metazoa; phylum Chordata; class Mammalia; order Primates; family Tarsiidae; genus Carlito; species Carlito syrichta. The sequence continues at coordinate 248,589 of NW_007249971.1, read as the reverse complement.
TGTACGTGAAGGAATTTTCTTTGTCTTGCCCCTTTACAAATGGTATAAAAGCTCTGTATTAACTAACATTAAATTGTCATCTGTTCAAGAAGCAGGTGTCCGGGTATAATATTTTTGTCCTTCGTCTATCCGTCTCTCCTTCAGGAAATCTCACGACCTGGCAAGGGGCTGGACCCCTTCAGTAAAAATACTTAGATATTATTAGCAAACATAAAGATGGTTTTTCTTTTTTAAAATAATGTATAAATACACTATTTTTGAAAGTGAGCTGTGATTTTGCCGCCACACTTCAGCCTGGGCAACAGAATAAGATCCTGTCTCAAAAAGTAAAAGTATATTTTTAAAAATCCAGTATCCATTAATGCAAGATGACTAACTAGAAGCAGTCACTGGGCACCTCTCTCACAGAGCAGACCAACAAGAAAAGCCCTAGCAGGGATTGACCTTCAACAGCTTGAGCAGGCAGAGAAAGAAGACACACGCCACAACCCACAGATAACTATTGAGACACACAGAAGGCGAGAAGGAGAGAAAGCAGGTAGCCGACTCTCTCTCTACTTCATTCTATGTGTGTCCTGAAGGCTGATGTCCACCAGGTGGGCATCAATATTGCAGCGCTTCTCTGTGTGTGAAGAAAGGAGAGTGCAGGTAAATGGAACTTAGCATTTGCTACTGATATGGTCTGTAAGGGTTCCCCTCCTCCCAGCTTCAAGGGACTCCAGCCCCTTGAGGAAAATGGCCTGGATATGGCACAGCAGTGTGCTGTCAGAAGCAATGTGGAGCCAGGAACTCATCTGAACTCTGAAAGCTTATGACCAATTTCTGAAATCACATACCCCATGGGAAACAATTGGTGGCCAATCCCCAGGCCAGGAAAGATCCTTTACAGACTTTATTTGCTTCAAAAGAAGGTTTTGCTGCAGCAGGCACTGCAGGTTTAGAGCAAGTTATTCTGCTGGTTTTTAGTTCTAAATGCAAATCTTCTTTATCAAGGTAGGGGGAGTTAAAAGGAACTCCCAGTACCTTCATCTCCTTGTGGGACTGTGTCTGGGCAATGGACAGTGCCACCATTTCTTTGGTGTTGCCACAGTAACCAGGGGACCAGTCACTCCTTGCAATTCCTACATGTTGCTCACAACTGGAGATCAGAATGCAGTCCAGCCAGTCCTGCCCACAGGAAAACTGTAGTGGAAAGTCACTCTGAGTTCTTAGCACTGTCTAGCCAGAGGAGGGAGTCAGAGGTAACAGAGTGGACGCACCTGAGGTCCTAGAGGCCTCTCTCTCCCTATGTGACCACTTTTGTATGGAAGAAATGCTCCTTGGGAAGCTAGACAAGCAGTATGCTTCACAGTGGTTGGGCCCTCAAAGACTGCTATCCCCAAGGGAAGGAGGAGTGCAGCAAAACAGGAGAGCACCCTTTGGGATAAATGGATAAATTTTTTAAAAAATCCTCAGAAGGTCACCCCAATAGTAGCAACCTTATTTAACTAAAAATCAGCAATAATAAAATAAATAAGTGTTGGTTATTTGATGAGAAAGAAACAGCAAAAGAAATATTGGCAATTCCCAAACCCTAATGAAGTGTCACCCGCAGAAGTTCCTCCCAGACCTCCAAGAAAGGAAAACCATCCAGAATGACTTGTCCTTGATGACAGACATAGAAATATAAATGGCAAAAATATTCTAAGAAAGCCATAAGAATATTGAAGCAAAATCACCCAGGCAACAAAAACTGTGCAGGAGATAAAAGTTGAGCTGGCCATGGCCAGGTTCAGTGGCTCAGTCTGTAATCACGTGCTTTGGGAGACTGAGGTGGTTAGATTTCCTAAACCTGCAGGTTTGAGATCCACCTGAGCAACTTGGTGAGATCTCATCTCTACAATAAATCAAAAAATTAGCCAGGCGTGGTAGCGTGTGTCTGTAGTTCCAGCTACTTGGAAGGCTGAGGTGGAAGGATCACCAGAGCTCAGCAGGTTAAGGCTGTGGTGGCTGGAAGTATGCCACTGCACTCCAGTCTGGGCAACAGAGTGAGACTCCAACTCAAAAAAAAAAAAAAAAGTTGAGCTGGCCAATATAAGAAAGTTCAATTTTAAATCTTGGAAATGAATAATCTCTTCTTAGAATTTCAAAGCACAATGACAGGGTTAGGCAGTAGAAATGACCAGGCAAAATAATGAATCTCAGAGTTTGAGGATCAAATTATTGAACTAACCCAGTTTGACAAAAGCAAGAAGATAGCCTCAAGAAGAATGAACAAAGAATGAAGAGGAAACTGAGAAGACCCCAGAACAAGCCTTCCAAAGGGTCATTCAAAAAAATTTTCCCATCTCACTAGAGGGGCAACCATCCGAATACAAGAGGTCCAGAGAACTCCTACAAGGTATTCATGAGAAGACCATCCCCAAGACACATAGTAATCCATCTCCACAAGGTAAGCATGAAAAAACAAACAAATAAAAAGCAAAACAAACATAAAGACAGCAACAAAGAAGAAATACACCACCTACAAGGAAAGACCCATCAGAATTGCAGCAGTCTTTTCAGCAGAAACACTATAAACCATAATAGATTGGACCTCATGTTTAATGTTGTTAAAGAAAAGCAATTCCAGCTAAGAACAGCCTACCCCACCAAGCTAAACTTCTCAATGAACAAGAATTAAAATCATTCCCAGAAGCCCAATCCTTAAGAAAATATGCCACCTCCAAACCAGCACTTTGGGAGCTACTTAAGAAAGTACTAAGCACAGAAACAAAATAATGGCTCTGCTCACTGCAAAAGCATAGATAGCACAGATTTAACATACCATACAGGTAAATTACAAAGCCTGAAATAAACGAATACGTGAATAAATAAATAAATATTTTTAATAAAGCTAAGCAACCTTTTAATAGCATTATGATAGTGATAAACCCTCGTATATAAATAATTGACTTGAACATCAATGAACTGAATGCACCCCATAAAAAGTAGAGTAGCAAATTGGATAAAAACCCCCAAAAATCAAGGCAGAAATAAAAAGATTCCTGGAAACAATTGGAAAGAAAGACACCTCATATCAAAACTTCTGGGAAACCAAGAAAGTGATACTGAGAAGGAAGTTCATAACATCACATGCAGCTATCAAGAAAACAAGAGTGATCTCAAGTAAACACCCAAGCACTACATCTAACGGAGATGGAAAGGCAAGAATAGTTCAATCTCAAATTTAATAGAAAAATTTGAATGACTAAAATAAAGCTATAGATGAATAAAATAGAACAAAAAAATCATAGAAACAATCAACAATACAAAAATCTGATAATTTGAAAGTATAAATAAGATTGAAAAACCACTGATCAGATTAATAAAATTTTTTTAACAGAAACAGAGATACTGAATAAATATAATTAAAAAGGTGATGTTACAACTGACCCTGAAGAAATTAAAAAGATTATGAGAGATTATTAAGAATATTCAAATAAAAATAAGCTAGAACATTGATGGGAAATTGGTGAATTCCTGGCATTGCATAACCTCTCATAGTTGAAACAGGAAGAAACTGAAACCCTAAATAGACCAATAGCAATCAAATAAATTGACTCAGATATAAGAAATCTCACAACCAAAAAAAAAAGCCTTGAGCCAGATCGTTTTTCAGCTGAATTCTACAAGACCTACAAGCAAGAGATGATACAATATTTATGGAAAGTACTCGTGGTAATTGAGGAGAAAGGAATTCTCCCTAGATCATTTTATGAAGCTAATATCATCCTGATACCCAAAGCTAGCTAGGTCTCAACAAGGAAAGATAATTACAGGCCATTTTCTCTGATGAACATAGATGCAAATATTTTCAACAAGATTTCTAACAAATTATGTCTAACAACACAAGTCAAGGGTCATCCACCATGAAGGTGGGCTTTATTTTCGAGATTCAGGGCCTGTTCAACATTTGCAAGACCATAAACAATTATAACAGGTATACAAACAAAAACCACATGACTATCTCATTAGATGCAGAAAAAAGCATTTGCTAAAATACAGCATCCTTTCTTGATAAAAACCTTCAAACTTCTAGGCATCAAAGGAACATTCCTCAAAACAATAAGATCCATTTATGAATACCTGTAGCCAACATCATGGTTTAAAATAAGCTGGAAGCATTTACCCTAAGAACTAGAACAAAACAAGAATACTCACTCTTCCTCTCACAAAAACAAAGGTCCAAGTATCACATGTTCTCACTCATATAATGGACCTTGAACATCCAACCTAATTCTATAAGAAAATGACTGACAGTAGTGGGAAACTATGGGGGGGGGAGATGGGATTAACGGTAGCAAATATCTGTCTGGGGATGGGGAAGCACCTCTTATCAGTAGAGTGCCTGAATGAAATGTATTTGTATACCTAACCCTTAACTGTACCCCACAACATCATAATAAAAAATATTGATTATAAAAAAAAAAAGAATGCTCACTCTTACTCCTCCTACCAACATAGTACTGGAAGTCCTAGCCCAAGCAAGCAGGCAGGAGAAATAAATCAATTGTGCAAAACATTAAAAAAAGAAGAAGTTAAGTTATTCCTCCTTTCAGATGATATGATTGTATATTTAGAAAACCCTAAAGAGTCTGTTGAAAACCTCCTCACATTGAAAAATGACTTCAGTAATGTCTTAGGATAAAAATTAATGCATGAAAGACAGTTGCATTTCTATACACAACGTAAGTGGGGTGAGAACCAAATAAAAACACAACTGCATTCACAATAGTCACAAAAAATAAAATGCAATGGCATCCACCTAACCAAAAAAGTGAAAGATCTTTACAGTGAGAACTACAAAACACTGCTCAAAGTAATCAAAGATGACACTAACAAACGGAAAAATATCCAACACTTATGAAAATGGAAGAATCAATATCATCAAAATGTTCATTCTATCAAACACAATCTACAGGGATTCAATGCAATCCCTACCAAATTGTCAACATTAGTTTTCACAGACCTAGAAAAGACATTACAGAAATTCATATGCAAGCCAAAAAAAAAAAAAAAAGAACCAAAATAGCTAAAGAAATCCTCAAAAAAAGGAACAAAACTGGAAGCATCAAACTTTAAACTTTATTACACGCTTACAGAAACAAAGACAGCATTGTGAGAGTAGACACATAGACCAATGAAACAGGACAGATTAAACTGGAAATAAAACCATGGATCTTCAATTAACTTATATTCAACAAAGCTGATAAAAGCAAACATTGCAGAAAAGATACCATATTTAGCAAATGTGCTGGAGAAACTGGCTCATCACATGCGGAAGGATGAAAATGGACCACTACCTGGTACCATATACACATATTAACTCAAAATGAATTAAGAAATTAAATGTGAAACCTCAAACTATAAGAATCTTAGAAAAAAATTTAGGGAACACCCTCCTAAACACTTGAGTAAGCAATAAATTCATGACCGAGTCCTCAAAAGTAAATGTAATGAAAACTAAGATTGACAGGTGAGACCTTATCAAACTAAAAAGTTTTTTCACAGCAAAAGAAACCTTGAAGAGACTCAAAATACAACCCATGTAATGGGAAAGAAATATTTGCCATCTATGCATCTGACAAGGCCTAACATCCAGGATCTACAAGGAACTCAAAGGAATTGACAGCATAAAGACCAACAACTCCATTAAAAATTGGGCAAAGGTCATAAGCAAATACTTAGAAGAGACACTCAAGCAGTCAACAAACCTATTTTTTAAGTGTTCAGCCTCACTAATCATTAAAGAAATGCAATTCAAAACTACATTGAGATACCTCCTAACACTGGTAAGAATGGCTATGAGTATAAAGTAAAAGAAAACAAAAACCAACCAACCAACCAACCAACAAAACAGGTTTGGTACAGCTGTGGGAAAATGGGAATGCTTCTATACTGTTGATAGAAATGTAAGCTAGTTCAATCTTTATGGAAATCAGTGTGATGATTTCTCAAAGAACAAAAAAACTGAGATTCCATATGATCCAGCAATCCTTCTTCTGGGAATATACCCAGAGGAACATAAATCGTTTTACCAAAACAAAACAAATACCTGCACATCTATATTCATTGCAGTACTATGTACAATAGCAAAACATGGAGCCAATATAAATGCCTATTGAAAATGGACTGGATAAAGAGAATGTGGTGCATATATATGATAGAATATTACGCAGCCATAAAGAACAAAATCATGGCCTTCACAGTAAGAGGGATGCAGCTGGAGACCATCATGCAAAGTGAACTATCACAGGAAAAAACTGAATACTACATGTTGTTATAAGTGAGCCCTGATCATTGTCACATGAGCAAAAGAGAGGGATCAGAAGATGCTGAACACTGCTAGGGGAGAGTAGGGATGAGGGACATGTGGCAACACATTTGGTACTACGTTCAATACCAGGGAGAGAGAGAGCCTGCTAGAAGCTCAAACTTCCCCTGCACGAAACTTATTTATGTAGTAAATCCTCACTTGTACTCCACAACTCTAAAACTTATATATAAATTTAGGAAAACATAACAAGTTTGTAGGAAAAAATGAAAATAAACTAAGAATAAAAAAAATTCAGTGTTCATTGCTCAGCATGTACCTGTTTTCTGTAAATACTTTATCTAAACATATATAATTGATGTGCAGTCATGCTTGTGTAGGATATACACTTGTGCATTTTAACCGAATAGTAAAAGCACATTTTCTGGCATTCGATATTCCATAAATAATATTAATAACATTATTTGTATTATCAAAATACATTGATGAATTTACTCTTCAATTGAAGACATTTACTTTTTTCAAATTTTGATATTTGAACCAATGTTATGATAAACATATTTGTAAGCTAATTTAACAAAAAATCATCCTAGAATGTGAAAATTTAATAACATCATCTAAGTCTCTTTACACAGTGAACTGCTGACTACGTCTTTAGCCGCCCTACTACTCTCTTCGATGCACAGTGCTCCTAGCAAAGATTCTTATGTGTTCTTATTCTTATTCTTTTTATTATTCTTATTTGGGAAGGGACTAAGTATCATCTTCCCAAATGCTATTTTTACATGCTCAGCCATCACTGCCCACCACAAAAAATAACTTAAACACAAAATTCCTTGCTTGCCAATTTTTATTTAGTTTTCTGGCATTAATTTAAATGCTTTTTAGAAAGCATTTTATACACTTGCATAGTGCTTTGTAATTGTCAAAGCTTTCATAAGAAGGAGGTTTATAACAGGAAAGGAAGACTGGAAAAATTTTGAAGCCAGAACTTCAAGAATGAGAACATTTTCAACAGGAAGATATTGAAAATGGCAAAAGATAAGGAACACTGAGAAATAGAGTTTGGAGCATTGAAATTCTCAGTAAATAGTTGATGGAGCAGTTTCAAAAGGTATGGGGAATTAAATATTCAAAGATAAGTTTAGGTAAGGATGTAAGAAATGCTGAATATTCTTCATTTAATTATCCAGTAAGCACTTCTTGGGAATCTTTCCTGTCAGGAATATAAGAAAAGCTCTAGCTTCTTAAACATTTAAGATCATGTAAATTTTAATTAGAATCTCTCAGTTTAGTATTTTGCAAAGTGTTTTCTAAATTGACATTATCTCATTAACTGACTAAGGTAAGGTTGCACACTCCTGTACATTTTCTTTCCATCTCCTTTTTCTAATACCTGTATCACTTAATTGAGAGAAATGTGACCTTCCAAGTCACCTTACCAAAAGTAGTAATAAAAACAACTGCAAACTGTAAATGAATGAGATAGTCTAGTAGTGCCAAGAGAGTCTTTTTTTTTTTTTTGAGTTGGAGTCTCACTCTGTCGCCCAGACTGGAGTGCCATGTCCGCTCCCGGCTACCACAGCCTCGACCTGCTGGGCTCTGGCGATCCTTCCACCTCAGCCTTCTGAGTAGCCGGAATTACAGGCATGTGCTACCATGCCCGGCTGATTTTTTGATTTATTGTAGAGATGAGGTCTCATTGCCCAGGCGGGTCTCGAACCCACGGGCTCAGGCAATCCACTCACCTCAGCCTCCCAAAGGTGCGGGATTACAGACTGAGCCACCAAGCCCAGCTCCAAGAGAGTCTTAATAACAATTAATTTGAGATTCAAATATGGCTATCAAATAAACTGTCCATTACATTTTAGTTTGTGCACAGGAAAGATCTGAAAAGATATTTGATAACAAAAAAATGGCATTGGCACAGTGGCATTTGTGAAATAAAACAAATATCTCATAATGAAAAAAAAATCCCTTAACTAAATTTCTTTGTCATTTTATTATTATTATTATTTTTGAGTTATCACCCAGGTGGGAATACAGTGGCATGCTCATGACTCACTGCAGCTTCAACTTCCAAGGCTCAGGTGATCCTCTCACCTCAGTCTTCCAAGCAGCTGAGACTACAGGCATGTGTCATGCCTGGCAAATGTTTGGATTTGCTTTTGTGGAGATGAGGTCTCATTACGTTGCCTAGACTGATCTTGAACTGGGCTTACACAATCCTTCCACTTCAGACTCTCAAAAGTCTGGGCTTAACAGGCATGCACTACTGTGCCCAGCCTATTTGTTATTTTTGCCCCACAATCAAATGGGTCTAGGAAAGCCCTTGTAGCAAAGACCTTACAGTACTCTTATTACATATCTTCAACCCTGCTCTGACTTTGCCAAACCTGTAGGAGACAATGGTAGTAAAGATTAGACTCACCTTATAACTGGGAGGTTTTTACCTAAAGCTAGATTAATATATCTTTTTGCATTGTGCCCTAGGGCCTTTCCCAAGCCCACAGAAGTTTGCTCTACCAAAATCCCTCTTAGGTTACCAGATCTCAGTTGGTTCTTAAATTTAGATCTCATTGATCAAAATGAAAACTAAGATTTTTTCTTAAAGACTCTGAAATATCATTGTAAGTATATATTTTATATATAAATATAAATATATAAATGCAAATGCTGTCTTTTTCCAGGTTGGTTACTCTTCTCCAAAGAGTAGTAAATTCACACCCCAACTACTTTTCTTATCTGGTTCTGAAACTGTAGTGTCAGTATGCACCTATTCTAATCATCTCAAGACCACAACTTTCCCGGAAGCTGTATAGTCATTTAAATTAGCCTGGTCATAGGGAAGTCTAAAGATCCAGCTAAATCTACACATCTTGTTGCCTCTTACAGTTCCAACTTCTTATTACACGATATTCAGGTCAATGCTATGTGTGGTCTTGCCTGATGGCCTTCTCCATTGGTGCTGTGTATATCAAAGAGCACTACCTTTTTTATATCCAAGTGTTAGTGTGTTGGCTTCCACTATCAAAACAACCTATAAATTGTATAAAACAGTATGCACTATAAATGATTTTCTAACTATTTCCAAAAGGGACCCGTGGCTTTCAATCAGCATTGAAAGAAAAGAGAAAGGAAATATCAAAGTCTTTCAAGGGTACCTGAAGTTTCTGTGACCACATGAATATTAGGCAACTCAAAATGCCATATGGTTCCCAGTTAGAATGGAGTTTGTAGAGGCCAGATGATATTTAGAGTTCTATACTAAGTTGACCTCATGAAGGATTCACCTAGTTCCTTATCCCCTTAATGGACAGATAACCTTAAAAGTTTAAAGTATCCACACAATTGGGTCCTTCAGTTTTTGCATAAAATCAATTATGATAGGGAAAACCAGGAGGAAATCTCTAAAACTACCCCCTACCCAGGTCAACATAATAAAGCAGAAGAAATATCACACCCTGAGTAGAAACACAGAAATTAGCTCTACCATCAGAAATTTGAAGACTGTAGGGGTAGCCACTCTTTATTTATCTCTTTCTACAAAAATTGATAGCTCATAGAAGATGACAGTGGACAATTATAAATGAAATCCAATGTTAACTTCAATTGTACCTGTTATACTGAACTTGATATGTTTACTTGGACAGACCAACACAGCCAGCCACCACTGAAATAAATAACCTTAAGTAAAATGGACTTTCAGTAAAGAGGACCAAAAAGGCTTGCAATTGTATAAGGACAAAAGTATGGATTCACCTCATTGACATAGGTCTGGTATAACACTTTTGCTCCACGTCACAGTATTATAGAGACCTTGATGATGTTCACGTTTTTCAGAACATTTGTTAACTCTTTAAACAAATTTTATTGTATTAAATTGCACTATAATTAATGACCAAAGAATAAGTAGTAAACTTGTGTGCCAGAAAATGAAAGATAAAGCCTTAAAAAAACTTAAGTTATGGGAAATTAGATTAAATTTTAGGAACACAATTGTTTTGGGCATGTATCATTATAAGTAAAGGAAAATTATTAAACCTTTCGTCATGTACAATAATAAAGGAATAGTACTTGTGGGACCTTTTTGGATTTTGAATTTATTATGTTCTGCCTTTGGGAATGTTTTTCTGGTCCATTTACTTTCTGATTTAGTAGGATGATAATTTGGGGTATGACTCAGAGAAAGAGAGGTCCAGGTTGCAATCTAAGCTTCCTGGGCTCTGACGCTGCAAATTCAGTGATATTCCTTTAGACAGGAAGGCTATGTAAAATCTCCAGCATCCCCTTATAGGACAGGTACAGAGAAGAACTCTAGTTTTTGAAAAGGTCATGCCTTTGAAACTAGGAAACTAACCATTTAAAAGAAGCAGTTGGCCTGCTATTGGCCCCTAGAAGAGGACTTTACCATGAGACATAATTTAACTGCAAGACTAGACTAGGAAGTCCTGAAGTTGTCAATAGGTTACATGAGTAGGTATTTTAGGACTCCATATCAGGTTACAACTATACTTTTCTATTAAGCTCCTTCTATTTTCTTATCAGGAATTTCCTATGATCAACTAATGGAGGTGAAGAAAACGAGGGCCTGATTAATATATGGGTCATCTCAGTATAATTGCATGAGCTGAAAAAGTGGATTGTTGCTATGTGTTTGTTTTACTACTGAGAAATTCCTGAAAGCAAAAAACTGTTATATTCAACTTTAATTCTTTTTCTTTTCTTTTCTTTTTTGAGTTGAAGTCTCACTCTATCACTCAGACTGGAGTGCAGTGGCCGCTTTCAGCCGCTGCAGCCTCGACCTGCTGGGCTCCTGCAATCCTTCTGCCTCAGCCTTCTAAGTAGCTGGAACTACAAGTGTGCTCTACCACGCCCGGCTAATTTTTGATTTTATTGTAGAGATGAGGTCTCGCCAAGTTGCCCAGGGGGATCTCAAACCCGCGGGCTCAGGTAATCCACTCACCAGTCTTCCAAAGTGCTGGGATTGCAGGCTGAGCCACCGAGCCCGGCTTCAACTTTAATTTTCATAAGCTAATGTTAACACAATATTTGATGAATTTATAATTGATGAATAAAAATCTTCTTTTTTTAAACTTTGTAGGAACAGAGTTTTACTCATGGGAAAGTAACCAAAACACCCTGTAGATTTAATTAGAAGTTATGAGTAATTTATTCTTGTCAAATTTTTAAAATGAAATTATCTTTCCATGATGATGGTCTTTCCTGGGACTTCAGTGTTGTGTTAGCATCCTTGTGTATACTACCTTAAGGATTTCTGGTATCTACACTGAGTCTTAAATTTCTAGTTATTAACTCCTTAGTCATTATGTATGTGTCTTCTTAACAAAAATAATTCCAATATATAAGTATTCATTAGAAATTCATGCGAAATTTAAGTATTCTTCCTTTAGTTGAAGTTATTTTGTTCACTTACTCAACTTTAAAATTGGAAATGAACACTAAAATCATGTTAGATATCCTGCTAGTATTGGAGAAAGTAAAATGGATAACTCATATCTTTTGCCTTAAAAATCTTCTAGTTTGGATAGAGACAGGGACACGTAAAACAATGACAATATGTTATTATAATATTATATATATAAATGACACTTTATACTGATGAGGTGATAGCTAAATTAGGTTAGGAAGATAAGACATTTGAACAGGATCTTTAAAGAATATTAGATGGTAAAAATAAAGTTAAGAAACAATTTTCAATGAATGATATAAATTTAAGTATAATATTTATTTTGATATATTTTAATGATATTTAAAGTACACTACAATGCTTCAAAATTATTATCCTTTTACTATTTTTTAATAAATGAGATAGGAGTGTATTATGCTTATCTAAGTCACTCAAATTCACTCAGTTGATGTGTCACAAAGTTTACTAGAAAAAACAGGAACTGAACAGTAGTTAAAACAATAAAAGCAGAGTTTATTTACAACTATATTCAATATAGGGAAAAGCACAGCAGTATAAAACTGGAATCAGTTCTGAATACAGCAGGGGCAAATGGGAATTTGTAACAGGGTGGGGCTGGTGGATTTCTAAGAGGAAACATCAGGAGTAAGGGAGGATTTTGGTTAAAGAGTTGATTATATTCTTGCTTAAGACAGGCCAGGGTGATTAGACATCACTTGAGTGATAGTGAAGAATGAGCAAATCATCTGATGTCAGGATGATTAAATTAAAAGGATAGGAGATTCTTGCTAAATTTGGATTTTACAAGGATGTGTACAGATTGGCTAGAAATTTCAGCAGCCTAACAAAAGTTTGGTCAACAAAGAATCTTTCTCAGAAGAGCATTTTTTGTTTGGTTGTTTTGTTTGGTTTTTTTTGAGTTGGACTCTCACTCTGTCACCCGGGCTAGAGTGCAGTGGCACACTCACCTCCACCCCAGCGTCAATCTGCTGGGCTCTGGTGATACTTCTTCCTCAGCCTTCCAAGTAACTGGAATTACAGGCGTGCGTTACCACACCAGGCTAACTTTTGACTTATTATAGAGATGAGGTCTCACCAAGTTGCCTGGATTGGTCTTGAACCTGCAGGCTCAGGCAATCCACTCCCCTGGGCCTCCCAAAGTGCTGGGATTACAAGTTGAGCCACCGAGTTCAGCCAGAAGAACATATTTAAATATCAGGCTACAAGTCAGGCGCGTGCACACACACACACACACACACACACACACACACACACACACACCACAAAACCAAAATATCACGCACAAAAACATAGACACTTGAAAAGAAACTGGGGAAATGGTAAGAATAACAACTTTAAAAACTGAATTATCTTTAATGTTTCAATATTCAGTTTGTCAAATTCTGGTTAAATGAATAAATTCTGCTGAAAAATGGGCAAATATATTCTAACAATTTGATTCTATTCCTTTAAACACTGTCTTAAAAGATATAAACCTGTTGTTGACAACATATTTTTTTCTTAGTCATTATGCATTAGAAAAAGTAAATAATTTACAATAGTAATCTATTAGAGGAACAGAAGATGTGTGCAGTATGTATGGTGGTGGTGCGTGTTGGGGGAGAGGTTTTATTAACTATTAAACTAAAGCCAGAATTGGTTTGAGAGTGGAGAATCATATGTGTTATGTAAAAGACCAAGTGGTACTGAGGCTCAGACTTCTACCTATATTTTACATATTATGACACTATCTTAATTACAAAACTACTTTACAATATCATTTTAATACACATTTAATACTATTTTGTAAAATAAGGTTCTCCTGAGCAATCATAAGTCATATCATATTTAAAAGAATCATATTTTAAAATAAACACAACAGTAATGAGATTTTTATATTGAGAAAAGACAATATAAATCTGTGTCATTTGTGAAATTGCCTTAAATATTTCATAAAATGGAAAATATAAGAAAAAACTATAGATAGAATCCCTATCTCCTAAGTCACTTTAAACTAACCTTACAGAATCTATTTTCCAATATGTTTGGGGAATAGGTTAGTATTAAATTTTTCAATTTCATTTTGCACTCATGTTGCTTGACTGATACATTCACCAAATTTGTTTGGGTTTATTTTGCACGCAATTTTTCTTGGACCTCCTCATTCAAATCAGTGAGAGTTATATTTAACCTACCAAAATATTATTTCAGCCCTGTAAATTACATTTGCACTTTTCAATTACTTTCTTTGTCTTTTGAATTTATTTTTTAGTGAATTGGATCATTGTAAAAAGAACACAAACGTAACTTTAAGCTAAACTAAAATATCCCTAAATAATTCTTTTTTAAAACTATAATTATATTCAAATAATCACATTTTAATAGTTCCTGAAGTTACCCACATGATTGCATTTTTTTCTGTGATATATTCACTATCCAACCATTCCATTTTCTATCTTTTCCCAATAGAATTTATGCTGTCATTTTTCAGAGAAATTTCCACAACTGTTAAAAACCTGATATAAGCAGAAATACATAGTATTTTTTTAAATAGAGTGCTATTTTTTTTGGTTTTTTAAAAAAAGATGTTTGCTAATGTTTTTTTTTATTGGCTATTGTTTATTTTTGTTGTTCTCTTTTGCTTAGTGTATTTTCTGCTGTATGACCTCACTAGGGAAATTTAAAATACTGCATATTCCTTAAAATTATTTTTATTCTGCTGAGTATCAGAACAACTATAACCTCAGCTTATTATTAAAATCACTATGCAGAATTTTAGGGCATAATTATCATCATAATGGAGGCATGAGAAAACCAAACTTATGCAAAATGTTGTAGTTTTTATTTATTTTTAAAATGTTTCTAGCAAAATATGGCAAGACGCTAATTGCATAAATTGGTCTACCCCCAAATTAAGTAATTTTATAATATTATTGACTTTAAAGAACATTAACCAATATTAAAAGAGATAATAAAATAATTGGATATTTATGTGGGATCTATGTATTCCAATGTTTTGAATTTTTGAATATATCCAATTGATGTGCCACTAAATGTTATTGATTTTCTATAGGCATTATGCTTTCACCCATTCCATATTTTATCTTCTCTACATAAAATAGACAATTCAGAGTGACATTAGCAAAATGGCAGACTAGAAGACTCCCTGACATCATTCCAACAACAAAAATGAAATAGAAGCTATTCAAATACATGAATACCACCTAAGTTAACCATAATTTGGGGGAGAAGTGGAGAAACTTTCTCAGACCCCAGAATCAAAGGAAGCCACAACCAGCAATAGAAAAGATCATTTCAGATGATGTTGTACCCTCCCAAGCCAGATAAATTTTCCTGCACCAATAATTTCTGAGGTGAGAGGAGGGAATTTTGAGTGGATATTTATCTCTCAATCTGGGGAGCCCACTTCATTCCTATACTATGGGAACTACCGGGAGTGTTGAATGAACTGAACCACCAAGGATAAATAGAGGACAAAACACAGGGCACTGAGTACAACAGATGGTGTACAGATCATGACAACTACTCTGTGCTGTGATTGGTGAGGAGATCACATTGAAGACACTGGCCAGTGCCATAGTGCTGCAAGAGTCATACTCTGTGGGGAGGCCTGCATTCCTGACTTAATTTTGCACAAAGCTGAGATGCTTATGTGAGGTCTTGCCAAGATCTGGAAACAATTAAAATACTTTGATTAACTTACAGTGGTTGCTTAAGTATTCTCCTGTTGTGGCAACCCCTTGGAGTCCCCTCCCACTGTGGGAGCTTTTCTGTCCTCCCAATAAATCCTGCTTTCTAAAAAAAAAAAGAAAAAGAAAAGTATTATCCTGACTGAGAAACAGCATCAGTGCAGCAATATAGTTCTAGAGCAGTGTTTACTATAAGTTTTGCTCAGAACTGAAAATAGTGACTGGGTTGTGAGTTAGATCTCATGCAGTGTTTGAATTCCAGTATTTATTGAAGTCCTCCTTAGGACAAGAAGTAGCAGCAGGTTAGTGCTTAAGTTCCAATAGCAAGTAATAAGGGTCTAACACTAATGATGAACACCTGAAAATACTAGAAGAGGTGGCTGTATCATCAAATGCGTAGGTGTTAGTGTACAAACACATGGAGTGTGGAAATTTAGAAAAATATGACACCACCAAAAGAAACTAGTAGAGCATCAAAAATAGTCTCATGTAAATTGAAGACTGTTATGTGAGAAAGAAAATTTGAAATAATCCTCTTGAAGAAGTTCAGGGAACCACAAGAAAATACAGAAAAGAAACAAAAGAAAATTTGAAAAATAATTCAGAAATAGAAACTACATCCTAGAAATAATGCAATACCTGAACTAAAAAAAAAAAAAAATCATTAGAAAGCTTGAACAGTCGAATTGATCAAACAGAGACAAAAATTAATGAGTTTAAAAAAGAGCATATGAAATCACTCAATCCCACGCCTTGGGAGGCAGAGGTGAGTGAATTGCCTGAGCCCACGGGTTCGAGACTTGTCTGGGAAACTTGGTGAGACCTCATCTCTACAATAAATCAAAAAATTAGCCGGGCATGGTAGTGCGCGTCTGTAGTTCCAGCTACTTGGAAGGTTGAGGTGGAAGGAT
>NW_007249971.1:223809-232222 GCF_000164805.1 Carlito syrichta | reverse complement strand
GAGGCTGTGGTGGCCGGGAGCGGCCACTGTACTCCAATCTGGGCGACAGAGTGAGACTCCAACTCAAAACAAAACAAAACAAAACAAAACAAAACACTCGATTAGAGAAACAAGAAGAAAAAATAACAAAACAGAGTGAAGTCGACATATAAGAATTATAGGACATGATTAAGTGAGCTAATCTGCTTATTAAAAATTCCAAAAGGAGACAAGAAAATATTGAAAGTATTAAATTTACTTGCAAGACAAACATTTAAAAACAGACATTTAAAAAATATTCTAATACTGTAATTGGGGAAAGTAAACTACTTATATCTAAAGGGTGAAAATTAAAGACAAAATAATTAAAATTAATAGCTACAACAATTATGAGATAGGCAATATAAAATACATATAAATTGAAACATGGGGGAGAGAAGATGTTGGCATAGCCAGTCAGATCATGCAAGTCCCTGTATGAGTTGAATGAGTGTATAGACTAATTTGCATGCGTGTCTGTGTGTAAGTCGGCGTGTGAGTGACTTACTGAGTGGGGACTTGTGAACAAGCAGTAATGGTAGCCCAGTGAAGTCACACACTACTTGGACCCTAAATCTCACTGGGGTATAGAAGCTGAGTTCTATTTTCTGAAATCAACAAAGCTTTTCTGGGGAAGAAGCTGCTGGGGTGACAGCCATTCACACCACTGCAGCACCAGGCTGACACTGGCAGTAGGGCCACAAGGGAGTGCATGGAGGGAACCAGAGGCAGAGTCACAAAAAAGTGTGGAGAGAGGCCATCCTGAATCTGAACTTGCTGCCATCACCTCCTGCACCAGGTTGGGCTGCAAGGTCCTGCCACTGGGACCTGCAATCTGGAGACTGTGGTACTTACTGGGAGGGAACAGTATTTCTCAACCCCATTTGTGGCAAGCACAGAAGTCTGTGGAAAGACTGAACATCCACTCTAAAGGCTGGACAGAGAAATGCTCCAGGGTGGCCTCTGTGGAACAGCCCACCTGCGTCTTAAGACAAGGGGATGATATCTGCATTGGGGCTACGCTCTACAAGTCAGAGAGCATCATCCACTGTGCACAAACCCTGAGTCAGTTTCTGTGTGATAGACAAATACAGCAGATCTGACCAAGAAGGAAGCTGGTGATTGACCAGCTGACTCCCCACTAACCTTAGCAATGAGTAAAATATATCAGGAGGACAGGGTAGAGATCAGAGTTCCTATTCCCCTGATGTGAACTAAATGTTATAAGAGTGTGACCATACTAGGAGAGGAAAAAAGGGAGAGAGTCCAAGAGATGCTGAGTCAAGTTACCCCTCTTCTCACTCCCCAAAGGGCAAATTCTGACTCTCAACTGAAGGCAGCAGAGTGTGAAGATTCTAGCATCTTAAGTTTCAGTAGCAAAAAAGGAACCTGCAATAACAGACCTGCAGTCGCAGAACCCACCTTAAGAGGAAGCTCCCCCCAACCCCTAGAGACATACTAAAGATGAAAAATCTCTACCAATGAGTGTTTTGGGTTTTCCTTCCCCCCCCACTGTTTGTTGTTTGTTTGTTTGTCTCATTTGGTTACTTTGTTTGTTGGTTGGTTGGTTGGTTTTCTCTTTTCCCTAGTTCTTTTTGTCTCTCTCCTTGTTCTTTCTCTGTTGTTTTTTTTTCTCTTTCTTCTTCTTTTCCTTTTTCTCTCCTTCCTACTTTTTTCTTTCTTATATCCTGTCTTAAACTCAGGGGACACACAAGCATACCCATTGTTAGGTCATATTGTATGGAAAGAGTGAGTCCCAGCTGACCCATTCACCAGATAGCAAGCATTGTGATTTGTCAGTAGGTTCTGAATCCTTGCTGCATCTACTCTAACTTTAGTAAGTGTTCAAAATTGTGAAGAGATAGTACAACATCACATCCTGAGTCCTATTTCATAATTGAACAAACCCAGAGCCCTGGTTCAAGGAAAGAAAGAAGGTAGAGTAATCTGAGACATGAATACTTCTCCTTTTCTCACTGAGCAACAGAATTAAAAAGAAAGATAAGAGAACTGTTACAAAGGAAGAAAAACCAATGACAAATCACTGGCAAACCTCAGAGTCCCAACAAAGTGACAGTGCCTGAAAGAACAGCTAAGGGAGCACAAATAATGGCTTTCTCTGAGAACAACTGTACCCAGAAGGTATGTACAGAGATTAGAAAATCATCAGATAGAATGAATAAAAATTAAAAAAAGTTCAGAGGCTAAAACTAAAGGAAATTGCAATGGAGTTGGACAGACTCAAGAAAGTGTATTTGGAAATGACAGAAATAAAGAATTTCATTCAAGAAATAAATGCCAAACTGAAAAGCATGGGAGCAGAATTAACCAAGCAGAAGAAAGAATCTCAGAGTAGGAAGACCAAAATATGGAATTAACTAATCTATTAAAAATATATAAATATAAAAAAATTAAGAAGAAAAAATAAACTCTCCAAGAGATGTGTGATTTTATCAAGAAGCCAAATCTGATCATAATACCTGAAGTAGAAAGGTAAACAGAAAACACCTTGGAACAAACATTTAATGAGGTCATTCAATAAAGCCTTCTTCATCTGTCCAGAGAGACCACTATACAAGCACAAGAGAGTCAAAGAACTCCTGCAAGAAATCTTATGAAAAGGCCAACCCCTAGACACATAGTAATTTGCCTAAAGAAATTGGGTACAAAAGAAAAAATTCAAAGGCAACAAGGGAAAAAGTTCAGACTACCTATCAGCAAAGACCAATCAGAATCACTACAGAAACACTACATGCCAGAAGAGATAGGACACTAATCTTTAATGTTCTCAAAAATAAACAATTTCAACCAAAAATTTTCTACCCAGTCAAGCTAAGCTTCAACAGTGACGTAAAATTAAAATCCTTCCCAGACATCCAATACTAAGAAGATGTGCTGCTTCCAGATCAGCTCTACAGGAGACTCTTAAAAAGGTGCAGGACACTGAAGAAAGAAGAAAAAGGAAACCAAAGAAAGACCATATAATCCACAAAATCACAAACAAACACATAAGCAACAGAACACACACTACAACTGCAAAAATGATAACACACACATATATTAACACAAATGCTGAAAGAAAACAAAGCACCCTTATAAAAGCCTTATGACAAGGACAAACACTCACATTTCAATAATTAGTATGACCATGAATGGACTAAATGAGCCACTGAAAAGATATAGAATGGTAAACAGGTTTAAAAAAAAAGTGGACTTCTGGCAAGTTGGTGGCGGGACAGGTCGGACCATGAGAGACTTTACAGAAGCCAGTGTCCATAAAGTCTCTCTGTGTGAGTATGTGTGTGCTGGTGGGTGAGTGAAAGTCCCTCTGAGGAGAGACTTGGGTTCATGTACCAGAGGCTCTCCTGGAGGTGACTGCAATACCCCACCGCCCTGAGATTAGAGCCCCTGGTGCACAGGGTTGTCTGCCATTCTGGGGACTCTTCTGAGAATAACCTTCCTAATACAGTTGATTCACATTGCATGTCACCTGGCCCACACCATCACCTGTGACAGCAAAGTGGGTGAAGCCCCAATCCAGTCAGTGGAGAGAGAAGATCAGGGAGAGCTGGAGAGAAGCCCCCCCCCATGAGGAAATGCTGATTGTAGCCATATTCTCTGTCCTGGGACCAGAGACCTGAATTGACCTGCTCAGTTCCACCCAACCTCCAACTTGGGACCTAAGGTAATCTCATCAAACTCGGAAAGACAGAAGCCCTTCCTCCATGCAGGATCAGACACAGACACGTCAGATCTGAGTGGGAGACTTAACAGGCAGTAAGCCTGGTGAGTCCAGATCTGATCCATCCCCTCCCACAGGAGGCCTGGGCAACTGACCGAGGCTGAGAGCAATCCTAACAGCCTATGCTGAGAGCAGAAGGAAGGGGCTGGAGATCCAAGCTGAAAGGAAGTTGGACTTATAGGAACCACTTCAGAGTGAGGTTTATTTTATTTTATTTTTTGGTCCCTTTGTTTTGCTCATTTTTGTTTGTTTGTTTTTGTTTTAGTTTTTTCTCTCTCTTTCTTTGAGTTTTCGATAACATTTTTTAACTTACTATGTTACTGTTATTTTATTGCTTTTTAAAAAGACTTTCTATCTGTGTATGAGTATTTTCGAGGGAGACTATATCAATAGGGTGATTTTTGTTGGTTTGTGTGTTTGTATGATTGTTGGTATGTTTTAGATTTTTTTACTCTTTCATCTTTACTTGTGTCTCTTTTCATTTGTTAATTAGTACGTCTGTCTGTTTTCTCTCTTACTCCTCTCTCTCCAACTTCCCCTCAACCTTCTCCATCTTTTTTTCATTCTTTCCCTTTTCTTACCTCATTTTGCTTTCAGGGAGCAAACCTATACTCCCACTGCATGGACAGATTTTAAGACAATGGGGAGTGAGTTCCAGAGACCCACACATCTGTCAGTGGATACTAGGATCTGCAGATAGATTCTGAATCACAGCCTCCCCCTCAATTAAATCTCACAACTGCAAAAAGTATAACCTCCCACCACAGTCCAGTTTCACAATTGAACAAAGCCAGAAGATCTGAATAAGGAAGAATAGGAAATTGAGCAAATAGAATTAAAAACTACCTCCCAATCCCTGAACAACAGAATTAAAGAAGAGAGGGAAAAAAGGAGGGAGGAAAATCTACACAAATGAAGAAAAATCAAAGAAGAATAAGGGACCAGCACAGACCCTTGGAGGTCAAACACTGAGAATACATACCTCAGAATGCAAACAATGAAGAGGCCCCAGAATGACTTGTCTCAAACCACAAACCTAGATGTCAAGACATTAATAGAGGGAATAAATAGAATTGAGGAGGAGACAAGAGGAAAGAATGAAGGAGTTGATAACTAAGATGACAACAATAAAGAATACAGTGAATGAAATAAATAACAAGCTGATAAGCATAGAAAGCAGAAGTAGACAAGTAGAAGAATGAATCTTAGAGCTTGAGGACCAAAATATGAAACTAATCCAAACTGTCAAAAACATAGAAAAGAAGATTTAAAAGATAGAGCAAAACCTTCAAGAGGTGAATGATTATTTCAAGAGACTGTACCTAAGATTAATTGGACTTCCTGAGGCAGAAAGAGAGACAGAGATCACCCTGGAACAAACATTCCATAAAATTATCCAAGAAAATTTCACTCATCGGTGATGTGACCATTCAAACACAAGTTATTCGAAGCATCCTCAAGATGAAAAATGAGTAGACCACCTCATAGACGCATAGCAATTCACCCAAACAAAGTAGGTAGAAAAGAAAAAATTCTAAAGGCAACAAGAGAAAAAGGGCAGACTACCTCCAGGGAAGACCAATTAGAATAGCAGCAGACTTATCCACAGAAACACTACAGGCAAGGAGAGCTTAAAGCCCAATCTTCAAAGTTCTCATAGACAAACAATATCGACCAAAAATTTCTTATCCAGCTAAGCTAAGCTTCATCTGTAATGGACAATTAAAATCTTTCCCAGACATTGTATCCCTAAGAGCTTGTGTTGTCTCCACACCAGCTCTACAAAAAACACTTAAGAAAGCATTAAATACAGAAGAACGGAAAGAGAGAATGACAATGCCCTTCACAAAAATTCAGGAAAAAGATAGAAAACACAAATGAATCAACTCAAAATTAAAAAAAATAAACAAACATTAAAAAAACCACAGAACACACACACACACACACACACACACACACACACACACATGCACGCACACACACACACACACACACACACACAATGAACTGTATAAGAACCACATGATAAGGATAAACTCTCACATTTCAATAATTAACCTGAATATGAATGGACTAAATGCACCATTGAAAAGACAAAGAATGACAAAATGGATAAAATATTATGGGGCAGAAATATGTTGTCTCCAAGAAACTCATCTCCTCAGAAAGAACACTCACAGACTCAAAGTAAGAGGATGGGAAACAAAATTTCATGTGAATGGAACACAAAAGAAAGCAGGAGTTGCAATCTTAATATCAGAAAAAAATGCCCTTTAAGCTATCAAAAAAGATATGGAAGGTCTCTACATAATGATAAAAGTTTCAGCCCATCAATAAGAAATACCCATCCTAAACATATATGCACTCAAAATAGGAGCACCAACTTCTAAACATATATACACCCAAAATAGGAGCACCAACTTTCATAAAGTAGCTTCTAGACAAACTTTAAAAAGATATTGACTCTAACACTATCACAGCTGGAGAGTTAAATACCCCACTCGTGACCCTAGACAGATCATCAAGACAAAAACTCAACAGGAGGATCCAGAAACTCAACATGACGCTTGACCAAACAGACTTAATCGATACCTACAGAATACTCCACCCAACAACCATGGAATATATATTCTACTCATTACCACATGGAACGTACTCTACGATTGACCACATCCTTGGACATAAATCAAGTATAAACAAATTTCACGAGGTTGAAATCATGTCATGCACCTTCTCAGACCACAGTGGAATAAAAATAAATATCAACACCAACAAAGCTCCCTCCAAACCCACAAAGACATGGACACTAAACAACATGATGTTAAACAACTCCTAGGTCAACATGGAAATCAAAACAGAGATTAAAAGATACCTGGAAATGAATGAAAATGAAGAAACATGTTACCATAACCTCTGGGATGCCATGAAAGCAGCACTAAATGGGAATTCATATCTCTGCAAACACATATGAAGAAAATGGAAAGATCACAAATTAACAACCTAACAAATCACTTAAGGGAGCTGGAAAAGCAAGGCCACCAAAACTAACTTCAGCAGAAGAATCCAGATCACCAAAATAAAAGCCCAAATTAAGGGCATAGAAGACAAAAAGATAATACAAAGAAAGCAATGAAACAAAATGCTGGTACTTTGAAAGGTTAAAGAAAATTGATGGTCCTCTAGCTAGAATGATCAAGAAAAAGAGAGAAAAAGCTCAAATAGACACAATCAGAAATGCAAGGGGTCAAGTCACAAATGACCCTGAAGAAATACAAAGATGATTAGAGTCTACTATGTGCATTTATATGAAAAAGAACTTGAAAACCTCAAGGAAATGGAAGACTTTCTGAATCACACAACCACCCCAAGTTGAAACAAGAATAAATCAAGACTGTAAACCAACCAGTAACAATCAAGGAAATTGACTATGCCATAAGAACATTACCTACAAAAAAAAAAAATAGCCCGGGACCAGGTGACTTTCCAGCACAATTCTATAAAACATACAAGATGGAATTGATCCCTATCCTACTGAAAGTATTTCAGACAATCAAAAAGGATCAAACTCTCCCCAAATCATTTTACAAAGCTAACATCACATCGATACCCAAACCAGGTAAAGATCCAACAAAGAAAGAGAACTACAAGCCAATATCCTTGTTGAACATCGATGGTAAAATTCCCAACAAGAACCTAGCAAATTGGATTCAAAAAAACAATTCAAAAATCATCCACCATAACCAAGTAGGCTTCATCCTTGGATGCAGGGCTGGTTCAACATTCATAAGACCATAAATGCAATTAAATATATCTACAGATGTACAAAAACCACATGATTATATCATTAGACATGGAAAAAGCTTTTGATGAAATCCAGCACTCCTTCTTCATAAAAACGCTTGGCCATCTAGGCACAGATGGAACATACTTCAAAATAGTAAGAACCATCTATGAGGAACCCACAGCCAGCATACTGCCAAACAGACAAAAATTGGAATCATTTCCCCTGAAAACCAGAAAAAGACAAGGATGCCCACTCTCACCCCTCCTTTTCAACATACATTTGGAAGTCCCACCTAGAGCAATCAGACAAGAGAAAGAGATCAGTGGTATCCAAATACGAATAGAGGAAGTCAAGTTATCCCTTTTTGCAGATGACATGATTCTATACCTCAAAAACTCAAGAGAATCTGTCAAAAACCTCCTTGCACTGAAAAAGGACTTTGGCAAAGTCTCAGGGTATATAATCAATGTGCAAAGGACAATCACATTACTATACACCACCAACAAACAAACAAATCCAAATAAAAAGCACAATCCCATTCACAGTAGCCAGAAAAAAATTCAAATACCTTGGCATCTTCCTAACCAGAGAATTGAAAGACCTTTACAATGAAGACTATAAAACACTGCTGAAATAAATTAAAGATGACACAAACAAATGAAAAATATTCCATGCTCATGGATTGGAAGAATCAACATTGTTAATATGTCTATCTTACCCAAGGCGATCTACAGATTTAATGCAATATCCATTAAATTGCCAGCAGAATTTTTCTCAGACCTGGAAATGACAACACAGGAATTCATATGGAAACATAAATGACCAGGAATCACTAAAACAATCATCAGCAAAAAAAAAAAAAAAAAAAA
>NW_007249971.1:222668-223447 GCF_000164805.1 Carlito syrichta | reverse complement strand
CTCATCAAACTGACAAGCTTCTACAAAGCCAAAGAAACCATCAAGAGAGTGGGGAGACAGTCCACAGACTGTGAAAGAAATATTTGCCAACTGTATGTCTGACAAAGGCCTAACACCTAGAATCTATAAGAAACTAAAATGTACCAAAAAGAAAAAAACAAACAGCCCCATTACAAAGTTGGTAAAAGTTATGAATACGCAGATCTCAAAAGAAGACATATGATCAGCCAACAGATACATGAAAAAAATGCTCAGCCTTACTAGTCATCAAAGAAATGCAAATTAAAAACACATTGAGATACCACCTAACTCCAGTCAGGATGACCATCAATAACTCAAAAAACAACAGATGCTGGAGAGGATGTGGTGAAAAGTGATCACTTTTACACTGTTGGTGGGAGTGTAAATTAGTACAGCCTCTGTGGAAAACAGTGTGACTATTCCTAAAAGATCTAAAAATCAAACTTCCATAAGACTCCACAATCCTCCTACTTGGAATATACCTGGAAGAACTCAAATCACTCTATAAAAAAAAAAGATAGCTGCACACATATGTTTATTGCAGCATTGTTTACAGTAGCAATAACATGTAACCAAACGTGCTGCCCATCAAACGAGGACTGGATTAAAAAAATGTGGTACATATACATGATGAAATATTACACAGCCATAAAGAACAAAATCATGAACTTCGCTGCAACCTGGATGGACTTAGAGTCTATAACACTGAGTGATCTTTAACAGAAAACTGAGTATCACATATTCTCACTCCTTTTTTT
>NW_007249971.1:207585-222622 GCF_000164805.1 Carlito syrichta | reverse complement strand
CCGAGTAGCCGGAATTACAGGCGCGCGCTACCATGCCCGGCTGATTTTTGGATTTATTGTTGAGATGAGGTCTTGCTGCCCAGGCGGGTCTCAAACCCGCGGGCTCAGGCAATCCACTCACCTCCCAAAGGCGCAGGATTACAGCCTGAGCCACCGAGCCTGGCTCATATTCTCACTCTTAAGTGGACCTTGAACAATTATTGTAATACTATAAGAAAAGAATTGCCAGTAGTGGGAAACTGTCTGGAGGGAAGTGGGGAAGCAGGATTGGCAGTAGTGGGAATCTGCCTGGGGAAGGTGGGGCCACACCTCATCAACAAGGGTACATGCAAAATGACCATTTGTATGCCTAACTCTGAATTGTACCCCACATCTTTGAAAATAAAAACGACCCATCATTATGTGGCACGCATCTTACTACACAGTACACTCACAGATTCAAAGTTAGAAAGCAGAAAACAAATTTTCAGGCAAAGAGATCACAAAAGTTGTGATTTTTTTTTCTTTTAAAGCAGGGTTTATTGAAAGAACAGAAAAGCTCCCACAGTAGGAGGGAACCCAAAGGGGTTCTCCTGGAGTTGTGATCTTAATATCAGATAAAATAGTCAGGTGCAATGACTCATGCTTGTAATACCAACATTTGGGAGGCAGAAGTGAGAGGATTACCTGAGTTCAGGGTTTCGAAACCAGCCTGAAAAACATGGCGAGGCCTCGTATCTACAATAAATAAAAAACTCAGCTGGGCATGGTAGCACAAACCTGTGGTTCCAGCTACTTGGAAGGCTGAGTGGGAAGGATCACCTGAGCCCAGCAGCTCAAGGCTGTAGTGGCCGTGAGCATGCCACTGCACTCCATCCTGGGTGACAAAGAGAGTTCAACTTAAAAAAAAAAAAAAAACCCAGACAAAACAACCATTAAGTTACTAAAAATTTTGAAAGTACAGAAGGACACTACATAATAACAAAAGGTTAAATCCATCAACAAGAAATATCCATCCTAAACATGTATGCACACAACACAGGAGTACCAGCTTTTATAAAGCAGCTACTAAGAAAACTAAAAGAAGATATTGACTCTAACACTGTCATAGCTGTTATCTATATCCCACTAACAACCCTAGATAGATCATCGTTTCAAAAATAAACAGAGATATGGAACGTGAACTTGACACATGGCAAATGGACTTCATAGATATCTTCAGGACATTCCACCTAACAACCATGAAATATGAATTCTACTCATCACCACATGGGACATACTCCAAGATTGCCATATTCTCAGTCACAAATGAAGCATAAACACATTTCAAAAGGTAAAAATACTGCCATGCACCTTCTCAGACCACAGTGTCATAAAAATAAATATCACCATAGCAAAAAAATTTCCCTAAAACACACAAAGATATGGAAATTAAACAGTATGATGCTGAAAAACTCCTGTGTCAACACAGAAATCAAAACAGAAATGAAAAGATTCCTGGAATCAAAGAAAAATCTTACCAAAATCTCTGGGTTGTCATTAAATCAATACTGAGAGGAGAATTTATATTTTTATGAACACATATCAAGAAATAGAATGATTGCAAGTTAACAGCCTAACAATTCACCTAAGGGAGCTGGAAAGGCAAGAACATCAAAACCTTAACTTCAGCAGAAGAATCCAGATCACCAAAGTAAAAGCTCAAATATGAGACTTAGAAGGAAAAAATACCATATAAAAAACCCACAAAACAAAACAAAAAATTGTTTTTTTGAAAGAATAAACAAGATTGATGGATCCCTAACAAGAATGGCCAAGAAAAAGAGTGAAAAAAGCCCAAATAAACACAATCAGAAAGCAAAAGATCACTCTACAACTGACTACTCCTCCCAAATACAAAAGATTATCAGGCATTACTATGCACACCTGTAAGGAAACAAACTCAATAACCTAAATGAAATGCATGACTTTCTGACATCACAAAACCTTCCAAGGTTGAAACAAGAAAAAATTGAGACACTAGATAGAGCAACAATAACCCTGGAAATAAATGTCATAAGAAAACTACCTCCAAAAAAAAAGCCCTTGACCACATGTCTTTCCAACAGAATTCTACAAAGCATACAAGGAGGAGAAAATACCAATGCTATTTAAAGTATTCCAGACAATTGAGAAAGATAGAACTCTCCCCCCAAAATTTTATGGAGGTAACATCACATTGATACCCAAACCAGGTAAATAACCAACAAAGAAAGAGAACTACAGGTCAATATTCCTGACAAACATAGATGTAAAAATTCTCAAAAAGATTCTTGCAAATTGAATCCAACATCACATCTCAAAAATCATCCACCATGACCAATTAAGCTTCATCCCCAGGACGATGGGCTGGTTCAACATCCACAAGACCATAAATAAAATAAAGTACCAGGGCATCTTTCTAAACAGAGAACTGAAAGACATTTACAATGAAGACAAAAATACACTATTCAAAGAAATAAAAGAAGACACAAACAAACAGAAAAATAGTGTATGCTCATGCATTGGAAGAATCAACATTGTTAAGATGTCTAGCTTGCCCAAGATAATCTACAGATTCAATGCAATATTCATGAATTACTAACATAATTCTTCTCAGACCTGGAAACAATATAGAAATTCACATGGAAACATAAACAACCATGAATAGCAAAAACATTTTTCAGGAAAAAAAAAAAAAAACAAAGTGGGAGGTATCACATTTCCAGACTTTAAACTTTACTATAAGACTACAATAATTAAAACAGTCTGGCATTGGTACAAGAACAGGCATATAGACCAATGAAACAGGATAGAGATTCCAGAAGCAAAACCTCAATTTCCAAACCAACTAATCTTTGATAAAGCCTCCACCAACAACTACTAGGAAGAGGAGAGTCTATTCTGTAAATGGTACTGTGCCAACTGGCTGCCCACATGCAGTAGAATGAAATAGGACCCCATCACCATACACAAAAATCAACTATAAATGGATTAAACAACCATGCGTCAAACCTCAAACTATATGCATCTTAGAAAACACAGGAGACAACCTTACAGAAATTGGAATTAGCAACCAATTCCTGAGAAAAGGAACACATTCTCATACCATAAGAGATAAGGTAGACCACAGGAACCTCACCAAACTGACAAGCTACTGCAGAGCAATCAAGAGAGCCGTCAAGAGAGCTGGGAGATAACCCACAGAATGGAAAAAAAATGCCAACAGTATATCTGACAAAGACCTAACATCCACGATCTCTCCAATGAACTCAAAAACACCAAAAGGAAAACAACATACAGCCATATTAAATAGTGGGCAAAATGTATGAATAGACAGTTCTCAAAAAAAGATTTACAAGCAGTCAACAGATACATGAAAAAATGTTCAGCCTCAGTAATCATCAAAGAAATGCAAATTAAAACCATACTGAGATGCCACCTAACTCCAGTCAGGATGGCCATAATCAACAACTCAAAAAGCAACAGATGCTGGAGAGAAAGCAGAATAAAGGGAACAATGTTACACTGTTGGTGGGAGTGTAAACTAATACAACCTCTGTGGAAAACAGTGTGGCAATTCCTAAAAGATCTAAAAATTGATCTCCCATACAACCCAGTAATCCTAAGAAAGTACCTGGAGGAACTCAAATCATTCTATTAAAAAGATTCCTGCACATACATATTTATTGCAACATTATTCACAATAGCAAAGACATGGAGCCAACCATGCTGCCCATTAAAACTGGGAGGAATTTTTTAAAATGTTGTACATATATAGATTGGAATGCCACATGACCATAAAGAGGGACAAAATTATGAACTTTGTAGCAACTTGGATAGATTTAGAGTCTGTAATACCCAGTGATCTATCACAGAACCAAAGAGCTGAGTACCACATATTCTCATTCATAAGGAGACACTGAACATTTATCATAATATTAAGAAAATGATTTGCAGTAGTGAGAAATTGCCAAGGGAGGGAGTGGGTGCACATACCATCAATAAGGGTACCTGATCTCAAACCAGGCAAATTGAGAGGAATAAACTTTACCTGTATGATGACTACTTATGTACTTAATCCTGAATTGTACCCCACATCTTTAAAATAAAAAAGAAATATGAATAATTTGGAGAAAAAGTTGGTATGAAAATGTGGAGCTTATTTTGTTACATTTCTTTGCAATCAAAGTAGTCATTATCAGTTGAAAATTAACTACTACAACTGTAAAATATTTTTGTAAGCCTTATAGTAACCACCAAACAAAAATTTATAATAATACACTAAAAATAAATATCACTAGCACAGAATCAAAATGTACTACTAGAGAAAATTACTTAACCACAGAGGTAAAAAAGGAATTAAGTTTCTGGAACACAACCAGAAAACAAGTAACATAATGGTATTAATAAACTATTTCCTACCAATAATAACTTTGCATGTAAACTAATTATATATCCTGTTAAAAGACATAGAGTGACTGAAAGAATTAAAGCAAAACAAAACAAAACAAAACTTCCAAACTCATTCTATGAGGCCAGTATTATTCTGATAATAAAATCAGGCAGAGATACACATCCCCGAACAACTACAGGTCAATATCACTGAAGAAAAAGGATGAAAAATACTTAACAAAATAATAGCAAACAACACTAACAACATATTTAAAAAGTCATTAAGATCAAATGGGATTTATCCCAGGAATGCAAGAATGACTTAACATATACAAACCAATAAATCTGATACATTAATCCATAATTTTGTTCTTTATGGCTGCATAATATTCCAGTATGCAGGTATCTTTTTTGTAGAGTGATTTAAGTTCCTCTGGTTATATTCCCAGAAGTGGGATTGCTAGATCATATGGAAGGTCAATTTCTAGTTCTTTTATGAATCACCACACTGTTTCCATAGATGATGAACTAATATGCATTCCCATCAACAGTGTAGAAGCATTCCCTTTTCTCCATATCCTCGCCAGCATCTGTTGTTTTTTGTTTTATTAGTGATAATCATTCTTACTGGAGTTAGGTAGTATCTCAATGTGGTTTTGACTTGCATTTCTCGGATGATTAGTGAGACTGAGCATTTTTTCATGTGGCTGCTCATATATGTATTCTTTTGAGAAGTGTCTATTCATGCTTTTCACCCACTTTTTAATGGGACTGTTTTGTTATTTTTTTCCTTTCATCATGTTTGAGTTTATTGTAGATCCTGGATGTTTGTCAGATATGCAGTTGGCAATTTTTTTTTCACATTCTATGGGCTTTTCTACTGCTTTCTTGATGGTTTCTTTTGCTTTGCAGAAGCTTTTCAGTTTGATGAGGTCTTACTTGTCTATATTAATTGTTATGACATGCGCATGTATGGTTTGATCAGAAATTTGTTGCCAGTTCCAATTTCTATAAGGGTGTCTCCTGCATTTTATAAGGTTCTTATAATTTGAGGTTTTGCATTTAGGTCTCTGATCCATTTGGAGTTGATTTTTGTGTATGGTGATGGGTAGAGTATAGTATACATAGGAATAAGTTTAACCAACGAAGTGTCAGATCTCTACAATGAAAAATACAAAACTGATTAAATAAATTTTAGAGAACATGCATGCAAGTAAAACATAGATATCACGTACTTATGAATTAGAAGATTTAATGTTGTTAAAATATCTCTACTATGTAAGAGATATTTTTTTAAAAATCCCTGTCAAAATACCTATGAGATTTGTCACAGAAATAAAAAGAATATCCTAAAATGTGTATGAAACCATAGAAGACACCAAATTGCCACAGAAACTGATCAAAACAATAATGCTGGCAGCATCACACTTCCAGACTTTAAAATATACTACAAAACTATACTAACTAAAATAACATGATACTGACATAAAAACAGATATATAGACTAATGAAACAAAACAGAGAACACAAAAATAAATCTGTGCCTTTATATCCAACTAATTTTTGACAAAGTTACCAGGAACATACACTGGACAAAGGAGAGTACCATCAATAATTAGTGCTAGAAAAACTAGATCTCCATATTGATAAAACTAAAACTATACTCCCATCTCTCATAATATACAAAAAATCAACTCAGAATGGGGTAATGGTTTAAATGTATGACAAGAACCTCTGCTACTGCTAGAAGAAAACATCAATAAAATAATTTAAGATATTGGTCAGTCAAATATTTTGAGGGTAAGATCTCAAAAGCACAGAAAAGAAATGCCAAAATTGAGAAATAAAATTATATCAAGCTAAAAAGTTGCTTCCTTACTGACAGAGTAAAGTGACAAATTTCAGAATGGTAGAAGATATTTGCAAACTAACTCTCTGACAAAGGATTAATATCCAGAATATGTAAGGAACTAAAAAACTTGAGAGCAAACAAAACAAAACAAAATAATCATACCCAATAGAGAGCAGTATAAATAAATAATTTTTAAAAAATAAGAGTTGACTAATAAATATACTAAAAATATGCTTAACATTATTGATCATCAGATGAGTAAAAATTAAAACCACAATTAGATATTAACTTACCACAGTTATATTGGCTAGTATCAAAAAAATAAAGAAAAAGAAAAAACAAATTCTGGTGTAGATACAGAGAAAAGGGAATACGAACAGCACACTGTTGATGAGAATGCAAATTAGCATAGCCACAGTGGAAAATTGTATGACAGTTCCTCAAAATATTAAGAAAAGAAAAAATCTATCATACAATAGAATTACCCTCCTACCATGTATGTAAGTACAAATGTAATAAAATTGCTGTATCATGCTATCCACTTCCCCATGTTTATTGCAGCACTGTTATATTATCCAAGATGTGAAATAAATCTAAGTGCCCATCAATAGATGTATGAATAAGGAAAATTATGTGTATACATACACCGGAATACTATTCAACCACAAAAAAATAATAAAATTTTAGTAGCAGCTACATAAATAAAACTGCAGGATGTTGTGCTAAGTGAAATTAACCAGGCACAGAAAGACAAATATTATCTGTTCTTACTCATGTGTGAACAAAGAAGCCCTTGTTTTTATTTATTGCTTTTAATTTTTATTTTTTGGGGTTTTTTGTTGTTGTTGTTGGAGTCTCACTCTGTCACCCAGACTGGAATGCAGTGGCCGGGAGTGGACTCCTGCGATCCTTCTGCCTCAGCCTTCCAAGTAGCTGGAACTATATGCTCATGCTACCACGCCTGGCTAATTTTTTTGATTTATTGTAGAGATGAGGTCTTGCCAAGTTGCCCAGGCTGGTCCTGAACCCACCTGGCAATCCACTCACTTCAGCCTCCCAGAGCGCTGGGATTACAGGCTGAGCCACTGAGCCCGGCTCAAAGCCCTTGTTTTTATGAAGGTAATGAGTAGAATAATGATTACCAAAGCCCGGGAATGGTAAGCATAAGCAGTAAATGAAGAAAAATAGATAAATATATACAAAATCACAATTAGAATAAATAATTTATATTGTTCAATAGCACAGTGGAGTTAAAATAGGTAATGATTTATTGTATATTTCAGAATAGCTAGAATAGAAAGTTAGGAATGTCCTCAACATACATATGTGAAATGATAGATGTGATGGACATCCTAATTACCCTGTTTTATTCATTATACGTTGTATCTATGTTTAAAAATGTCACAGGTACCTCATAAATGTTTACAATTGTATATTATTTACACTAATATAATTTATTATTATATACCAATAAAAAATAGATTGAGAGCTTACTATGAAATTTATCTTTAAACTCTTTTGAATATGTTACTAAAGAAATAACTAGGGCTTGCTTAGTTGCTATTCTATTCTCAACAATTAACTGAATAGTATGTCCATATCAGAACCATTTTAATTGACTAGTTAATGAAATATTAGCGAGTGTGTGAAAGATAGAATTAGGAGCATTTTTAAGGAGTCAATTTTTCAGGTTATGAACCATTCTTTACCTAATAAGGATATATTTGGAGATGGATTTCAGAGACAAATTAAAGTACAAATCAAAAATGCTTAAAGTCTTTATTAAATAGTTATACTGAGAATAGCTGTATGTGCCACTTCAGAGGTTTCAAACACCATATATAATATACAAATCAAATGTAACATTGCCAATAATTTTGACTCTAACTCAGATTTTGCATACAGTTGTAGAGTTGCTTGTAGCGGTTGCTTCTAGTAATAGAAAAGTCAAAATCCATTATACATGTTATTGAGAAAATATTTCACTTAAGATAGCAATAAAGACTGCTACAATAAATTCTAGACATGATTTACACACATGTTGCAAGGAAATGTTTTAATACATGCTATAGCACTTAATTTTAAAACTGTTATAAAAAGATTAAAATGTAATTTAATATTTATAAACAAAGGAAAGCAAAAACTTTGTTTATAATACATATATTTTTCTCTCATAAATGTTGGTTAAATATAGGTTTATCAATAACATTCTTTTCATATAGTCATTAGCTACACCACTACACAATTTTTTAATTCATGCAACTACTTGTACACAAATTAAAATATATTCTGTATTTCTATGTAATAATGGTTTTGTTCATATTTTTGTATATCATTTTAATGTACATGTTAAAACATTATTGAATTGATCTTTGCCAATCCTCTAGAAGGATAATGGATTCTATTATTTTCCATGTATTTTACTCCTTAAACTACTAACAAATTAGCCTTTTTTGTTGTTGCTGTTCATTCGTTGGATGAGTAAAAGATCACATGCTTTCTAATAGCTGACCAAACATTAGTGTTCTGAGAGGTTTCGACAGTTTGCATTTACCCCATTCTTTTTTATTCTAAGGACAATTTAGTATCAGGAAGTTAAGGAAACTAAAATCCTAAGTAACTATAGTATTATCATGTATTACATTTATTTCAACTTTATAGGTTGTTTTAAATGATTCATAAATGTTTTTTGAACGACATTGTGATAAATAAACTAAAAATTTATTTGAAAATATTAATAAATTCTATGCATATTTTGACTTTGTATAATTTCTATAATAAAAACTACAAGATATTATTATTTTTATGAAGCATAGTGGGGGTCACAAAATGTTTGAGCAGTTCAGAGGATGGTTGAGTTGATTAGCAGTGGCAATTTCAAAGAATTAGTATGATGTGGGAAGAAAGAAAAATTAAAATTCATAAATTTTTATGGGTAACATATTGGGCTGACAATATATGGTAAAATTGGGAAGACCATGAATGGCCTAACTGCAGGTTTTTCTCCCCATTCTGCTCTCATGGATAGGGTATTATGGCCACCAGCACTCTTCATCGAACAGACCAAGTGCAGTTCCCACTTATTCCTGAGAAGCAGATTTCAGTTTTCTGTCAGGCTGAAAAATTACTCTAACAAGCCAATTATATTCTCCTGCAGGAACCAAGGAGCATCTCAGCCTTTTGATACTATAATGTCTGCTTCACACATCCTCTCTTGTTCACTTTGCTTTCAAATGCAATCTCTGTGTAGCTTGGTGTTTTTGCTCCTGAGCTGTGAGTATACATGGCAAATATGTGTCAATCTCGTCTGTGCAGTTTGGGTGTGGTGTTTTCAAACTTCCTCTGATGAGAGCATAAGAAGCTAATAACTATTGGAGATCATGCATGTAAATTAGCTAGATTTTTAAAACATTTTGTGAGCATTATAAATAAAATTTTTATCTTTCAATTTAAAAAATAGGCAAAATTGTAAAGATGGATATTGGAGAAAGTATGTAGATTTTCATTACAGAGAAGCTATGAACAAGGGAATAAGATTTTAAAAAGAATTTTGAACTAATGGTTAGCCCCAACATTGTATAAAAGAATATTTTGTCAGCAGAAAGATATTACATGAGAATATACTACAAGCTATTGTCTGAATGTTTTGTCTCCCCAAAATCCATATGTTGAAACCTAATTACCAATGTGTAGATATTAGAAGGTAGTACCTAATTACCAATGTGAAGGTATTAGAAAGGAGGTGATTAGGCTTTGAGGGTGGAACCTTCATCAATAGAATCAGTGCCCTTATAAAAAGTCCCCAAATAGCTGCCTTGGTCTTTCCATCATGTAAGATACAGTTAGAAAAAGCAATCTACAGGCCAAAAATCAGGTCCTGACCTGACACCGAGTCTACTGACATCTTAATCTTGAACATCTCAGCCTCCAGAACTGTCAGAAATATTTTTGTTGTTGTTGATAAGATACCCAGTGTGTGGTATTTTGTTGTAGAATCCCAATGAACTAAGATACTATGTGATAAAAATACTATATAAGATGCAGAGAAGAGAAAACATGACATATTTTAGAAATTAAAAGAGGTTCAATATTGATCACAAGACATATCAAAGTATAAAATGAATCTGAAACATTATATTCTGAAATGTCTTGTAAGCTATTATTAAATATTATGAACATAATTCTAAATGTAATGAATTCCAATAAAGTAATATAATATTGTCAAAATAATATTATGTACTGAACTAATATGTTTTCTAATTTTGCAGAATGGAAAAAAGCAGAAAAATAGAAGTCACACAATATTCTTATGACACCCACTTGTGATGTTTATTTTGACCACATGATCCAGTTACTATTCCACTACCCTTGGTAGTAAAAGCTGTGTTTGAAGAGATGTTTTAAGATAAGGTCCAAACATCATCTGTATGATGACCACTTACATACCTGATCCTGAATTGTACCTTACATCTTTGAAATATAAAAAAAAAAATTTGAAAAAAAAAATGCAAATATTCTCCTGCTTATCAATATCTTTCCTATGGGATTTGTAATTATTGATTTTTCTTGTCTATTGAAGTCTTTACTGTAATGTTTACAAAAAAGATGATTTTCCAACTCTAGCATTCCTATCACATTTCATAGTCAGCAACCAACATCAGTAACTTCACCATTTTACAAATATAATTGAATGTGTTTACTCTATCTTCTATCATCTATCTATATCTATCATCTATCAATCATCTATGTATCTAATATAATATGAATTTATGCATTCTTATTTTTGAATAGTTTATAATTTATTTATGCCCACATAATTGTGTTGTTAAATGTTTTTCAGGTTTAGATAATGAAAGTGTCTTCTAGTTGGTTCCAAAATATTCCTTAAACATTTTTTTAAGAATTCTTTTAATTTCTGGCATAAATCATATTCAAGATTTTCTCTGTATCTTTCTTGTTCCAGAATTAAGGATTAATACTTAGAAAGAGATAAGAAAGATATATGTATATATTGCACATAAATATTCATAGATATATGTATAGCTATAATTGTACATATATATTTGCACATATATGCATGCAAATACACACACATCCCATACCCACATGGTTGTTAGGTTGTGTCTTGCCTTTCCTACTTTTAAAATTTGTTATCTTTCCGCCATTGTGGGAACTCTGTCTTCAAACATCTACCCATTTATTTATTTGTTCAATACCATATAATGTGTCGTACAGTACATTCAGAATTGTTTTACACATAAAACTACAAAAAATATTTTTAAAAATTCAGACTTTTATTACAGTGCCTACCCCCTCATTGCAAAAACAGTTACAAACCAGAACTGAGGTTAAACAGTAAATTAATGTGTTCATAAGCTATTTATATTGTT
This sequence comes from Carlito syrichta, assembly GCF_000164805.1. Classification (NCBI taxonomy): domain Eukaryota; kingdom Metazoa; phylum Chordata; class Mammalia; order Primates; family Tarsiidae; genus Carlito; species Carlito syrichta. The sequence goes on along the minus strand of NW_007249971.1, from coordinate 210,988 downwards.
TCTTCTATAATCACTCAATTAGTGTGGTTGTATGAGTCATTTGCAAAACTGTTAGATTCAGTTTGACTTGCTTGGTTTTAATTTTCTTTTTTTTTTCTTCTTTTTCATTCTTGTTGATGTAAAGCACTAGTATGCTTCAAAATATCAAAACAACATAAAAACTACATTCAGAGAATGGTCATTTATTCCTTCCACTATATTCCCCCATCGCAGGTTAGTATTCAATTTTAACATTTTCTGCTTTATTGTTCTTGTGTTTCCATAAAGATGAGATTATAGGTTTATATTTTCTCATTTTCTTTCTTCCATAACAGTTTGCATAATAAACTCATTATTTGAATTTTGCTATTTCCACTAAGCAAATTATGGTTGAAAATGACTATACTTCAATAGAAGGTTAAAAGTATAAGTTTGGGGTTTTTTAATATTTAATTTTACCTGTATTTATTTTCACATTATTTCATGATGTGGTGTAGAAGAGCATCCTTTATCAAATTATTTTATATTCATTACTCAAACATTAACAGATTTTGTGTTGTCCCAACATATTTTTATTTTTAGATGAGGATCACTTAGGAACATATTTTAGCTATTGGAACGTACATGAAGCACATTACATCCAACTTATTCTGTACTTATATACTTATTATACTATACTTATTTGGCAGTTTTCTCATTTCATTGTCCACATTACGTTGATAATCTAAAAACCTTTAAGCATTTTATTGTGATCATTATAGATTCACATACAATTGTAAAGCAATAATATAGAGATACTTGGTACATTTTGCTAAGTTTCCGCCAGTGACAATATTTTGCACAATTTTAGTATATCACAAGATGAATATTGACATTGATGAAATCTACTCATCTTATTTTTAGTATTATAGTGTACAGTGTTTGCATGTGGACTTTTTTATGTGGTTTTTTTTTTGTCTGTGTTATAAGTTTTATACACTTTTGTCACCTGTGTAGGTTTCTGTAATTACTAAAGTAGGCAAGAAACTGCTCAGTTTCAGCACCACATGAATTCCTCTGTTCAACTTGTGTAATCACTCTCACACTCCCTGCCTCCCACTGTCTCTAACCACTGGCAGTAACTAATCTTTTCTTCAGTTTTAAAACTTTGTCATTAAAAAAAGTCTTACATGAGCCGGGCTCAGTGCTTCAGCCTGTAATCCCGTGCCTTTGGGAGGCTGAGGTGAGTGGATTGCCTGAGCCCGTGGGTTCGAGACCCGCCTGGGCAGCGAGACCTCATCTCTACAGTAAATCAAAAAATCAGCCGGGCGTGGTAACGCATGCCTGTAATTCCGGCTGCTTGGAAGGCTGAGGCGGAAGGATCGCTGGAGCCCAGCAGGTCGAGGCTGCGGTGGCTGGGAGCGCCCACTGCACTCCAGTCTGGGCGACAGTGAGACTCCAACTCAAAAAAAAAAAAAAGAAAAAAAAGAGAAATAAGTCTTACATAAGTGACATCATACATTATGTAACCCTTAGAGACTGACTTTTTATTCAGTGTTATTCCCTATAGACTCATTAAAGTTGTGTATATCAATAGTTGTTAACTTTTGAGAAGTATTCTATGGTATGCATATAACATAGTTTGTTCAACCATTCACCTGTTGAAAGATATGTGTTTTGTTTTGTTTTCTGATTTTAGACTATTATGAATAAAATTGCTCTGAACAAGTATGTTCAAGTTTTAGTATAAACATAAGTTTTTATTTATCTGAGATTAATGTCTAGGACTGCAATTTCTGAATTACATGGTAATTGCATCTTTAGCTTTATGCATAGACATTTTCCAGAGGGACAGTACCATTTTACATTCTCATCAACAATATATCAGTAATTCAGTTTCCTCACATACTCACAAATATTTGATATTGTCATTTAAAAAAAATAGTCATTTTGATAGGTGTATAGTGATGTCTCATTTGGGTTTAAACTTGCATTTTCTAATTGCTAATAAATTGAACACATTTTCATAGCTTAAGTTATGTCTATCAACCTTAGTGAAATGCAGTTCTGTCTTTTGAATATACCTAACTAGACTTTTTACTGTTTTACTGTTGAGTTTTGATACTTCTTTATATATTCCAGAATTCTTCTCAGATATGTAGTTTGCAAATCTTTTCTCTAACTTTGTAGATTGCCTTTTCATTCTCATCACATGAGCTTTCACAGAGCAAAAGTTTTATTTTTGATAAAATGTACTGTGTCAAATTTCTTTATTTTTTGGATCTTGCTTTTGGTGTCAAGTAAGAGCATTTTGCCTAGTCCTAGATTATAGAGATATTCTCCAATGTTTATTTCTAAAATTGTATAGTAGTTTTAAATTTTACATTTAAGTCTATGTTCAATTTTTAAATTTCATTTTTTTCTGCTATGGATTTCAAATTTCTCTAGTATCATTTGTTGCAAAGATCAGCTTTCCACTGAATATCTTCTATACCTATGTCAAAAATCAGTTGAACATATTTATGCAAATTTATTTCTAGGTTCTTTATTCTATTCCATAGATCTGTGTGTCTGTCCCTCTGCTAATATCACACAGTTTGGAATAGTAAAGCTATATAACAAGCTCCATGACTAATACAGTGATTCTTCCCATTCTGAGTTTTCCCATCAAGAATATTTGAGCATTAACCCATGTGCTTTCAAATAGATTTTAGAATAAGATTATCAATACCTACAAAAACTTGATGAGGTTTTTATAAGAATTGCACTAAACCTATAGATAAGTGTGGAAAAATTTTATATTTTTACTATGTTGAGTTTTCATCAACATTTTCATAATTGTCAACTTGCCAATCCTGTACAGGTTAGTGTATACCTACATTCATTTTATAAATACATAGTTCACTTTATTCAGAATGATAGCAGTAGCAGTATGTTTTAAATTTCATTTTTGACACGTTCATTAAGATAGTGTAATTGTAATGTGCTTGATTTGGGGCTGTGGTGTTGTTTCCTGAGATGCTACTAAAATCAACTTTTTAGTTCTCTGATTTTATTTTTTAGATTTCTTGCAATTATCTATTTAGACATTCATCTGCAAATAAATGTAGTTTTGTTTCTTGTTTCTTCCTTTTAAATCTGTATGTCTTGTTTCCCATACCTGGGTAAAGTGACTAGAATATTTTGCAACGCATCAAAAAAGGGTAGTGAGGAGAATTGATCTTTTCTTGTTCTCAATCTTAGAGAAAAAACAGCCTTTCATCATTAAGTATAAGTTTACCAGATGATTTTTGTAGATTTTTTTTTATCAGGTGAAGGTTTCTTCTATTTCTAATCTGCTGAGAGTTTGTATAATGAATGACTGTTTAATTTTGCCCATTTCTTTTCTATACTAGTTAGTATAATATATATGTGTGTGTGTGTATATATATATATATATATATAT
>NW_007249971.1:135085-207495 GCF_000164805.1 Carlito syrichta | reverse complement strand
CCGGTGATCCTTCCGCCTCAGTCTTCCAAGTAGCTGGAACTACAGGCATGCGCTACCACGCCCGGCTGATTTTTTGGTTTATTGTAGAGATGAGGTCTCGCTGCCCAGGCGGGTCTCGAACCCGCGGGCTCAGGCAATCCACTCACCTCAGCCTCCCAAAGGCGCGGGATTACAGGCTGAGCCACCGAGCCCGGCTCCTGAATATTTTTTATGAGAAATTTTGTGGAAGTTTATGAAACGTATTGGTGTTCAGTATTCCATTTTGTATTCTTTTCACCTAGTTTTGGTGTGAGGGTAATACTGGCTTCAAAAATTTTGTTAAGTTGTCTACACTATATTTTTGAAGAGATTGTAAAATATTGGTGTCAAATTTTCTTTAAGTATGTGATAGAATTCTTCAGTAAACCCATCTCAACCTGGAGATCCCCTTTATTTGGATCTTTTAAATTATATTTTAAAAAATTGAGATTAGGGTCTCACTATGTTGCCCAGACTGGTCAGGGAATCCTCCCATCTCAACCAACTGAATTTTGGGTAATACAGATGCACACCAGCACATCCAGCTATAAATTTACAAATTTTTAAATGGTTATAAGATTAGTCATAGTTCATCTTGGTTGAGTTTTGTTAGCTTATGGTCTCCAAGGAATTGGTTCATTTCATTTTCAAATTTATAAAAGTAAAATTATTCATAGTACTTATTTTTCTTATAATAGTTGCAGAATCTGTAGTAATATGCTTATTTCATTTCTCTTACTTTATGTTTGTCATTCTTGCTGGAGGTTTATCACTTTTATTGATTTTTTTGAATATAATTTTTACTCACTTTCTATGATTGCGTTTTTATTTTCAAGGTTTTTGAATTTTACTCTTATGTTTATCATTTCTTTTCTTCTGCTTACTTTGGGTATATTATTGTTAGTTTTTTCTAATTTTTTAAAGTAAGAACTTTATGGGCATGAGGACTTTTATCTAATGTAAGCCTTCATTGATATAAAGTTTTCTCTTGCACAACTTTAAATAAATCTCACATATTTTTATATGCCTTGATTTGCTTTTTATTTAATATAATTTTTAACTTTTAAGACTTTTCCTATGACCCATGAATTATTTTAAAATGTTGTTTTTAAAATGCCTATGAGCTTAAAAGCTTCCTATTGATTCTCTGTTATTGATTTATAACTTGATTCATTATAATTAGAGAATATACTGGAAAATTTAAATTATTTAAAAATTTTTAATAGCCGGGCTCAGTGCTTCAGCCTGTAATCCCGCGCCTTTGGGAGGCCGAGGTGAGTGGATTGCCTGAGCCTGCGGGTTCGAGATCCACCTGGGCAACTTGGCGAAACTTCACCTCTACAATAAATTTTTTTAAAAAAATTAGCCGGGAGTGGTAGTACGCGCCTGTAGTTCCAGCTACTTGGAAGGCTGAAGCGGAAGCATCGCCGGAGCCCAGCAGGTCGAGGCTGCGGTGGTTGGGAGCGGCCACTGCACTCCAGTCTGGGCGACAGAGTGAGACTCCAACTCAAAAAAATAAAAAAAAAAAAAAATTGTATAAGATTTGTCTTATGGCCCAGGGTATGCTTTATATTGCTGAATGGTTCAATGTACATTCATTTCATAATAATAATTAGTTTCTGAGTACCACAAAGCTAGATATCTTAACACATCACAGTTCTGAAGTCTAGAAGTCTAAAATTAGGATCGGCAAGATCATACTCTGAAATCTGTGAGAAAAAATATTTCTTGTCTTTTCTTAGCTTCTGGTGGTTTGTCAGCAAACTTTGGCTTTGATTGTTTGTTTGTGAATGCATCACTGCAATCCTTTCTCTTTACATGGCAGTCTCCCTGTGCTCCCATCTGTCTCTCTTCTCTTCCTATAGAGTTAAAAATTATATTGTATTAGGAACCCATTCTACTCCAGTATGACCTCATTTTAACAATTTATTCTACAATGATCCTATTTTTAAATAAAATAACATTCTGAATTGTTGGGTGTTAAAACTTCAACATATCGTTTGTCTTTTTTTTTTTTTTTTTGTGGGGTCACAATTCAACCCAACATACATGGGCTCTTGAAAAAACATTCTGGCATTATTGGATATATGTCAATATATCTTGTTGTTTGATTTTACTTTTCTCTATCCTTAGAAAATATATCTCTAGTAGTTCTATCCATTGCTAATAGGGACTTCTTAAAGTTCCCTTAGCTGTGTGTAATTGTGAATTCAGCTATTTCTTCTGTTTGATTAGCTTTTGTCTCAGATATACTATGAATCTGTTTTTTGATATGTACACATTTAGAATTATTTTTTCTTGGGGATGCATTGATCACTTTATCATTGTGCAATGTCCCTCTTCATCAATAGTATGTTTTGTTTGTGTTTTTTGAAGTCTACTTTATCAGACTCTTGCTTTTTATGAATAATATATGCATACTATAACTTTTTTTGTTCTTTGACTTTTAAGGTACCTTTGCCACTTAATTTGAAGTGAAATTCTTGTAGGCAAAATATAGTTCAGTCATTTTTAAAAATTCACTTTGGTAATTTCTGACTCTTTATTAGAGTATTTAGACTATTTATATTTAAAATAATTATTAATACTATAGTATGTGCTACTATAATAATATGTAGTGTTCCACTTTCTCATTTTACATTTGTTTACCCTGGATCTCATACTGCAGTTGCTTTTGTTTTCCTGAGGGTTACTTGAACTTTTTTTTGCAGGATTCTGTCATCATTTATTTATAGTTTTTTTTTTAGTACAGTCAGTCCTCCATACCCATGGGTTCTGCATCCTTGGGTTCAACCAGCCATAGATCAAATGTGTTTTTAAAAATGTATAGGTACTGAACAGGTTCAGATGTCGCTTTATTGTAATTATTTTCTAAACAGCATATTATAGCAATTATTTACATAATATGTTCATTGCTTTAGGAATTATAAATAATTTACAAATAAGATGATTCAAAGTATACACCAGGGTGTGCGTTGGTTATATGGAAATACTGTATTGTTTTATATCATAGACTTGAACATTTGATGATTTTGGTATCTGAGGGAGGTATTAAAACCAATCTCCTATAAATACCAAGGGACCTCTGTATATCTCTTTGCATAGTGTTCATGGTGTTTGGTCTGGGTATTGATATACATAATTTTTAACACCTTGAGTGATATGTGGTAATCACATTTCCATTTTGTATTTTTAGTAATATCATTGTCTTGAGTGTCAGATAGTACCATAATGTGTTTCAAAGTTTAAATATAGCATATAGACTCGTGAAGAAAAGGATAGTACTCTGTATTTTGTGTACTCACATTTCTACTGTTGTTATTGTTTTTTTCTTCCTGGTATTCTATTATTTCTTTAATTTTTGTTCTCATTTTGGGTTGTTACCTAATTGTATTAGTACTCTAACATCTTTATTTCTATTTCAATATGATACATCTCATAGTATTTCCATAAAATGCTATCTTGATGAGTTTAAAAATAAATAACTTAAAGTGTTTTCAAAAATATGGGGCAACCATCTCAGGTGCCCTCCAAATGTGGGAGTTTTTTGGTCTTCTCAATAAATCCTGCATTCTCACTTAAAAAAAATGTATTATCCTAAATTCACAGATTATACATATATATTTTCTTCTTCAAGGAAGCTGTCCCATATATATCAGAAAACATTATATTTTTATTATTTCTATGTGTATCTGGGAACACGAACTTTCATTTACCTATCAATGTGAAAAGATCATGATTCAGCTACTAAGTGCAAGAAACAATGGCTTCACAGATAAAATTAAATAGAACAAGAAATTAGAGGAAAAATACATAGCATAGAAGATTTTAAAAAATCAAGTATCCTGTGTGATCAAAAGACAAAATAATGACATTGAGGTCAAGAAATAAATGCTCTACATTGTGTAGGTGAATTGGTCTTCTCATCTGATGTCTTGTGGTAGTTCCCTGAATCTCTTGTGCTTGACTGCTCACATCTCTAGGGAGATGAGGAAAATTTTCTTGGATTACCTCCTGGAATACTTGCTCTAAGTTATTCTCCATTTCCCTTTCTTCTTCTGAGATACAAATCAGACTTAGGTTTGGTCTCTTGATGTAAAAACAATCTCTTGTAGGCTTTGTTCTTTCTTTCTGAGTCTTCTTTCTATGAATTTTACAGATTGGGTCAATTCCATGTTCTGGTCTTCAAGTTCTGAGATTCTATCTTCAGCTAGATTGATTCTGTTTTCCAAGCTTGTCAACTTGTTATTTATTTCCTGGATAAAATTTTTTATTGCCAAAATCTCTGTTACAAGTTCTTTCAGTGTTGCATCTTGTATTTCTTGAGTCTTACTCACTCTTCCCATCCATTCCCTAATCTCTGCAACACTCTGGGGCCAGTTGTTTGTGACTTCCATTGTTTAGGCACCAAGGTCTGATTTTTTAGGAGATTTGTCTTTGGTACACTTGAAATAGCCTGAGGTCTTCCTTTGGTTTTTCCTCATTTGTGACAGATCTCTTGTTTTTCTCTTCAGTTCTGTTATTCAGTGTCAGTGGGTGAGGCTTTCCTTTCTTATGTTTGCTTAGTCCTCTATTCTTCCCTGATCTGGGCTCTGAATTTGGTCTATTTTGAAATAGGACAGTGGATGGAAAGTTTTGCTGTTGCTTGTCATTTTTGAAATTTAAATAAAGTAGGGGATGGGGCACGAGGATTCAGAAACTACTTGCAAATTACAATGTACACTTATTGTTGGTATGTGTTCCCTGAGACTCATTCCCCACCACTACTTTATATGATGATGCAAAGGAGAAAGCAATGCAAAAAACAATTGAAAACACACACACAGACATGCACACACACCCCAAAATAAAGAGGAATAACAACAAAGTGAAACAAAACAACAACAAAAAACCAAGAAAACTAAACACACACACACACACACACACACACACACACACACACACACACACACACACACCCCTAGCACAAAGTGAATAGAGAAGAAAAACAGAAAGACCCGGGGAAAAAAAGGAAAAAAAAAAGGAAGTCAGGTCGAACCCTCACATATATTTGAACACACCTTAAACCATAAAAAATGAAAATAAAAAAACCAAGAAGAACAAAAGATCAAAAACAAGTCAACAACAACAACACAAGTGAAAAATGAACACTCAGTCATTTACATACACACAAACGGTAAACAACAAATAAAAAAAGGAAGAAACAGAAAAAGAAAAGAAAAAAATTGGGGGGGGGGAATGCAGACCAAACCCTCACATACACATTCATGTACAAAGGAAAACTATTTAAAAAATAAATGAACTAACAAACAGCCAAAAAAATTTATTTTTTTTAAATTGAAAATTAAAAAAAAAAAACCCTGCCCTTTTGTAGTAGACTCTGTAATTTTTCCTCTAATCAGATCTCTCATGCAGAGCCACCTCTTTCACTCTCTCCTCATTGTCCAAAGCAGGGAAGGAGGAGGGGCAGTGAAGGTGGGTGGGGTTGCTGTCCTCCCCTCCCACTCTCCTATGGTCAGAGAGATCTCATCTGGTGGGAAGACACGGAATTGTCTCTTCCCCAGGTATGTACTCGTGCCCCAACCAGGTCTATCCTGGAATGGAGTTCTACTATTGCAACTGACATCCAGGTTCACCTGGGATTGTCCCTCTCAGTCATGGCCCAGTTGTCTGGGTCTGGCATTCAGAGGATTGCTGGGAAGAGGGGGTTTGGGTCAGACTCACCACTTACCTCTTTGGAGTTCTTCCTCATCCTTTTCTGGCCACACCCTTTTTCCTAAGACTGGATCAGGATAGAGGGTGGGTCACCTGGAATTCAGTCACTTGCCAGGTCCCTCTGAAGCTTGTGCTTTCAGGATATTCCCTCTGGGTCATGATCAATTCTTGAGTAGTTGATCTGCCAGTCACAGAGATGGGGTCTGTTGTTCCATAGTGAGCAAGTCAGAGCACTTCCCTGTCCTGCCTTCAAGATGGTGGTGGGGTACCTCTAATGTCCTCTTCTGGGACTTTGCCTCTGGACTCCCACTGCAGCCCCTGCTACCAGTACCCTGCCAGGTGCTGAAGTGCTAAGGTAAAGCCAGGAGCAGGCAGTTTCTCTCCTGCTGCAATGGTGAGTTAGAGTCTGGGGCGATAGTTTCTCCCACCACTTTTTCACAGAAAAACTTTTGTCCGTTTTTTAAAAGAAAATAATAGCACTGAGCTTCTGCAACCTGGGAAGAGCCTGGGACAAAGCACAGAAGCTGCAGCACCAACCGTTGCACCAGGGGCCTGGCCACTTGCTCTCAAGCCCCCACTTAGACAGTCTGTCCCAGCATTTTCTTCCCAGGGAGGGTCTGCTCTTTAAAAAAAAAAGGCACTCAGATTCTGTCCCGAGAATCGCTACAGTCCAAACCCAGCAGTTGTGGCATCAGCAGCTGCACCAGAAAAGTCCTGGCCACTAGCTCCCTAGCCCTCACTCAGTCAGCCACTTACATGCCAACTCACTCACCAGCACAAACACAAAATTCTCTATATACTCTCTCCCATGGGAACTTGTATAGTCCAGCAACTCGGCCACCATCTTCCCAACCCTCTCAAACCTTATGATTAATTCAACACATTTTATCATCTACCCTTTTATAATTACTTAATTATTAGCATTTTAAGACCATAGAAAAATAATTTTAAAAGATTGAACTAATAATTCTGCAGCAGATGGTTTGAAAATTGAAAGGCTCTGATCTTGTCGACTATATATGCACAACTAACATTTTCTATAGACCTTAATCTATTTTTAACTAGAATAAAACAACTATATTTTAAAATTTTTACTTTATACATACACAACCATAGTCAGGAGATGAATGCCTAAGCAGAGAACATGCAGTTTTAGATTCATTTTAAGAACAGATTTCAACATACAAACCCTTTTATATCTACATGGAAGTTTATTCACCACAGTAAAGGTGGCACAATTTCAAATAGCATTTTGTCTTATTTTATTATTTTAAAGATGTAGGGTACAATTCAAACTTAGGTATACAAATGGTCATTGTACAGGTAAAGCTTGGGCCTCATTTTTGTCTCCACTTCACTAGTTTTGAGATCAGGTACACTTAGTGATGAAGTGTGCTCCCCCTCTCCTGGCGGTTTTCCGCTACTGTCGATCCATTTCTTGTTGTATTATGATAATTGTTTAGGGTCCACTTATGAGTGAGAAAATGTGGTACACAGTTCTTTGTTTCTGTGAGAGATCACTGTGTTACAGACTCAATTCATCCAAGTTGCTGCAAAGTTCATTACTTTGTCCTTATTTATGGCTGCATAATATTCCATTGTGTATATGTACCATGTTTTTTTTTTTTTGTCCAGTCTACTTTCAATAGGGTGCATGGTTAGTTCCATGTTTTTGCTATTATGAATAGTGCTGCAATAAACATGTGTGCACAAGTATCTTTTTTATAGAACGATTTGAGTTCTTCCAGGTATATTCTCAGAAGGGGGATTGCTGGGTCCTATGGGAGGTCTATTTTTAGATCTTTTAGGAATAACCACACTGTTTTCCACAGAGTTTGTGCTAGTTTACATTCTCACCAACAGTGTAGAAGTGTTCCCTTTGCCCTGCATCTTCTTCAGCATCTATTGTTTTTTGAGTAATTTATGATGGCCGTCCTCACTGAAGTTAGATTATATCTCAGTGTAGTTTTAATTTGCATTTCTTTAATGATTAGGGAGGCTGAGCATTTTTCATGTATTTGTTGGCTGCTTGAATATCTTCTTTTGAGAAGTGGGTATTCATATCTTGTGTCCACTTTTTAATAGGATTGTTTGTTTTTTTTCCTTTTGGCATGTTTTTGTTTCTTGTAGATCCTGGATATATAGTTGGCAATTTTTTTTTTCCATTCTCTGTGCTTTCTCTCTGTTCTCTTGATGGTTTATTTTGCTTTGCAGAAATTTGCCAGTTTGATGAGGTACCACTTGTCTATCTTATCTCATATGGCATGTGTACTTGGAGTTTTGTTCAGGAATGTTTTGCTAGTTCCAATTTCCTTAAGAGGTCTCTTGCATTTTCTAAGGAAAATGCATAATCTTATAGATTATGGTTTTGCATTTAGTTCTTTTTTCTTTTTTTTAATAGATGTAAAATATATTATCGTATGAAGTTTTGTCAAATTTTGTAATTTTTTCATTTCATTTTGTTAATTTATGATATAAATATATAAAATATAAATTGTTATTATATAGTCTTTATTGATAATATCTTATGTTTAATTACTTATTTAAATAATCATACCAATTCTTGCATATCAATTTATGAGTTCTTGAGAGGAAAAATTTGAAATATTCAATTTGCCATCAAAAAAATTCTTTATTTTTATTTTTTCTATATTTTAAAGATGTGGGGTACAATTCAGGGTTAGGTATACGAATGTTCATTATGCAGCTACCCTTGTTGATGAGATGCACCACCCAACTGCCAATTATACCCCATCTCCTCTGGCAGTTTCCCACAACTGCCAATCTCTTTCTTATAGTATTATGATAATTGTTCAAGGCTCACTTATGAATGAGAACATAGATTACTCTGTTCTTTTAATAGGATTTCTGTGATAGATGTCCAAGTATGATAGACTCTAAATCAATGCAAGTTGCTGCAAAGATCATATGTTTGTCCTTCTTTATGGTTGCATAATATTCCATTGTGTATATGTACCATTGTTGCTTCCATGTTTTTGCTATTTTGACTACAGCTGCAACAAACATGCGTGTGCAAGTGTGCTTTTGGTAGAATGACTTGAGTTCTTCTACCTAGATTCCCAATAGGGGGATTGCTGTGTCATATGGAAGATCAATTTCTAGTTCTTTCAGAAATTGCCATACTGTCTTCCAAAGAGTTTGCACTAGTTTGTGTTCCCACCAGCAGTGTAGAAACATTCCTTTTTCTCCATATCCTTGCTAGCATCTGTTGTTATTTGTTTTACTAATGATTATATTCGATATATGTCAGGAGCCAGCCTCAGAGGCCTTCATGTTGATAGGGTCCAGAAGGCCAAAGACCCCAGGTTGCAGGGCAACTCTGGGCAGCTATCGGCCCTGCTTCTTCTATCTCCACTCTGGATCTTGCCACTGGAAACCTGGGAGTTGGAAGATGTAAAGAGTTCTATACGGGAGAAATAATTTTTACCAAATATATATATATATATAATAGTCATGATTTACAACCTAGCACCTGTAGTATTATCTCAATATGGTTTGAGATAATACTACAGGTGCTAGGTTGTAAATCATGACTATTATACCAAACCATATTTCACAAGCACAATTTTTAAGATTATCTTCAATTACCAAGGTTTCTAAATTGGAGATATCTATAAGCATACTCATTAGAGTTGATATAGACTCTTAGTTACAAATTTTATTTAAATAAATATATAATTGACATAGTTCAGAGTAGAATAAATCAAGTGAGAACTCTTATTTTTAAAACTTATAGTTTATTAGTTTTGCTTTGTAGTATTAATTACATATGGCATATTTCTTATATTCTAAGTTCTTACAAGGCTCAGTGACCTGGAGTATTCTGTCCCTTTACATGTATTGACTTTCTTTCTTATCTTTTTTACTTAATTGTCCTTTTAAATACAACTTTATATTACAGTATCCAAAAGAGATTTCTGATGCCCGGTGTCTGTATCCCTTCATATGTGATACTTATTTTTTTTATGCATACTGTTAATTAAGATATTAGGCTCTAAGTCCTAAAATCATCACTCAGAGTTCAAATCCTTATTCTATTATGTTATTTTTGTGTGAGTGTGGGCAAGTTATTTAAACTATCTTTTCCTCAGTTTTTTTCTTAAAATAATGATACTGTGTGTATTCATCCCATGTGTTTATTTTGAGGAATAATTTAAGTATTTTTTGAAATACTTAGGTTGTCTATAACTCTTAAGTGCAAAGTAAGACTATAATCATTGCATTTAAATATATTATATTGTCCATTTCCTTTTTTTAAAAAAATCTTTCACATAAGACTGTACTTTTCAAAGGAAACAGCTTTCTCTATCTAGGTATTCACAATGTGAAATAAAGCAAGAGACATAGTAAGTATTCTATCATATTTTTGATGAATGATCACATACCAACTTTTTAAAAGTAGTCTAAGTTTCAACATAGTAAAAAAGCATCTCAACAGAGATCGTTTTTTAATTGAAGATATCTATGCATTGATATAAGATTATAAAACTGCAGAGGCAAGTGTTCAAAGATTTAACAATTTCCCAATATTTGATAGGTCTTGATGCATATGGATTAATGTTTATGCAGAAATTAATCTTCTTATTCTTTATACACCTAAAGCAATTAAGCATTCACAAAACATTAAATGAAAGGACTGTGTAATTTTTAAATGATTCTCACTTTCTAGTTCTTTACTCTGTGTTTCTACCCACTTTCTGTGTTCAATCTGAACTTTTATCAACTTGGAGTAGATAATTGCTTTTGGCTGGTATCCAAAAATATAGATTTCTATCATTTTATGAGTATAAAATTATTCTAACACTGAAACATATCCTCAGCTTTAGACCATACATTATATATACATTTTGTCATTATTGCATATTTATACTTACATATATGTATTAATCATATTTTAAGATCTTTTAACTTTAAATTCAAGCAAAATTAAAAGTATGATATATTTTAAATGTTATTTGTTTTCTGAGGTAAATATTAATGTTCTTTTAATATGAACAAACTATGCAAGCTAGAATTTAGATAATTTTCAATGTTACAGCTTGAAAAGCATAAAATTAACATTTGAAAATAAGATAGTATAAGTTTCAAGCCTAAGCTTATATATACTACATTCTACTGTGTTAGATATTGAAATTCTATGTGAATAAATTTAGACTTATATTACTATATTTTCTTCATGTATAATTTCCACTTGTTTTTTTCTCTTTCCCCATTTCCATGAAGAAAGAGGAAGAATGGGATGTCAATAATGCTAAAATTTATAGAGGTTAGCTTATAAAAAATTCAATATAAGTTCTGGGAAAAGAGAGAGGAATGTTTGCTCTGTACAAAGATTATATTTCTAATTCCAAAAATATTTCATAATTTATTTTTTTGGTTTTTTTGGTTTTTTTTTTTTTGAGTTGGAGTCTCACTCTGTCGCCCCGACTGGAGTGCAGGGGCCGCTCCCGGCCACCACAGCCTCGACCTGCTGGACTCCGGCGATCCTTCTGCCTCAGCCTTCCGAATAGCCGGAATTACAGGCGTGCGCTACCACACCCGGCTGATTTTTGATTTATTGTAGAGATGAGGTCTCGCTGCCCAGGCAGGTCTCGAACCCGCAGGCTCGGGCAATCCATTCTTCTCAGCCTCCCAAAGGCGCGGGATTACAGGTTGAGCCACCGAGCCCAGCCTATTTCATAATTTTAAAAAATTGTGATAGCCTTCTCAGTTGAAACTGTTTAGAAACCATGTAAACTTATTTCTGAAATTTTATAAGTTTTCTATGTAGGAATGAGTTTATATTATATAAATTCCATGTTCTTTCTAATCCCAAGACTTCATGAAATAATCAGTTGATTGATAGCAGCCAGGTATGCCAGGAATTCTTGGAAACCAGGAGAGAAAATACTTTGGGTGCCATGGCCTTAAAATCACACCATATTATATTTAGCATACTAACTTTATATTTAACAACAGCCCTCACCATATCTACTGACTAAATATTGGCAATAGAACTCAAACTTAAATAATAAGAACTTGCTTTTCCTGGATAACAATTCAGATTGAGAGGGTAGAAGAAACTGGCCAGCAAAAAAGATACTATACTGAAATCATACTACAATCTTTAATGATCTCAACTAAAAATGATGCCAAATAAACCTAAAGAGAAGAATAATTTCAAGTGCCATTCTACAGCAGTTACTCAGATTGGAATTATGAAAGGTTATGAAACTACAACTTTGTCAAGACATTGATTCACTGTCTATAACTTTTTCTCTTCTCTACATGTTTCCATCTGAACATTTTGTCACACTAACAGGAGAAGAATCAAAGCTAAAGTTACCTGTTGGGAAAGTCAGATGAATAATTACTGCTACTGCACCTTGTCATTAACATAATGGTCCCAGTTAATCATTATGATACCAATAAATAAGGCATCTTTTGCCCAGGTTTTGTTAGTTTGTTTATTAAACACCCAGTCTATGAGCATGGGCAACACAAATCTTCCCTCCACACACATACCACCACTAAATATAATATTATCTTTCTGTACATGTGAAATTGCTTGTGTCTGTCTACATCAAAAACAAAAGTGTGAGTCTGTATATACATAGGAATATTGCTTACTACATTAACTGCATGTTAAATTCCAGTTCACCTCAATAAAGTGAATATCACAATAAAACAAGTTACCTTTAAAAGAGAAAAAAAAAAGTTGAGTTTTGATTACTTTATTGAAACTGAAAAGAAAATAATTCTTTTCTGTCATTCCAAATCATAACTGATAATTTTGGTACCATTTTTGGAAATTAAGTACATAGCACTCAAAACATACCTGGGTAAAATTTGGAAATATTATGAACAATATGCTGCATCTAACAGAGATTTTCAGATTATGCATTTTTGAGGTGCCTCCAAATATCTCTCACTTAGCGAAGATTTGACATGCAATCTAATAAAGAATATTGATAAGGCTGAAAATTAAAATTTTCTCATGTGTTAATTTATTTTTTTCTGTACTGCATCTTGTAATATATCTTAGCTAAAAGAAGTACATATATATGAAGAGGTAACTTTAATCTTACTAACCTAAAACTTTCATAAAAACAAGCATTTTAGAATCAGAAAATTACGTATAAGTTTATCCTCTGGTACTTACTGAACACACATATTTAGACAAGTCTTTGCTCTAATTTAATTTTTTTTTTAAATTTTGAAAACACTAAGTTGTTAACAGCATTAGATGGCAAGTGTACATGAAGGGTCGAATGCCTGACATAGGGTACGTCTTAAAATTCACACGTTTAAAGCAAAGCACAAACACGCAAGAATACAATGACATTCTAATGTTAGTATTAAGAGGCAAAGGTGTTGAAAAATCACATGTGAAAAATCACATTACGTTACAAGAACTGGGACCCTCCAGGATTCCCAAATATCTTTCCGTTTTCCAATGCATTGATTTTTCACTCTGTCTAGTCTACATCTCCTAATGTCTTTAACTTGTTATTTATATTACAGAGAAAATAAGTCTTTAGAAACTTTTATTTATTTTTAACTTGCAAATGTATTCACAGATTTTTAATTTTGATAGCTGTTTAGTTTAGATAACCAATGCTTATCACTGGAATTAATAGAACAGTCAATTAACTGGCACCCTGCCTCCAGTCTATTGTCTCCAAATCCAACCTCATTAAAATTTCTTCTTAGCACTTTGGCCAGAATAATGTTTCAAAATGCAAACCAGATACTATCATTTTCCTGCAGAAAACATTTTATTGTCTTCCATTGCCTACAAATACAGTCTAATCCCTTACATAAAATACAAGCCCTTTAAAAATTGTTATTTGCTCTTTCTTAATTTAGCATCATTTTTTTCTCATATGCAATATATTTATATAAGTTACACATTTTTCTCCTTGTGATCCCAGTTTCTATGCATTTTCCCCACCATGTTGCATCCTCTTAACTCCTACTTCTTCCTGTAGTGCTCATTTAGACATTTCTTCATTTTAAAAACTGGGTTTAGTATCCCTTTTATATGTAACCACAGCATTGTCTACTTTGCTAGCACATTGACTATACTACAATGACCAATTTCCTTTTTTCTATCCTTCAACAAACAATAGATGTTTTGAAGACAGACACATTATTTGATACACATTTGGGGCTCAATAAATATTTCTTGAATTAACAATGAATATTTCTTGAATTAACAATTAATTTGGGTAAGACAAATTTGTACTCAGAAGCTACTGTGTTTTCAGTACTGATAAAAAAATCTACTAGTATAGAACTCTATTCTAAGTTTTTATTTTTTTAATTAAAATTTTTTTAATTTGGGGTTAGATATACAAATGTTTATTATGCAGGTACCCTTGTTGATGAGGTGTGCTCCCTGCTTCTCCAGAATATTCCCACTACTGCCAATCCTGCCCCCACCCCAGTAATTTCCCACTACTGCCAATTCTTTTCTTATAATATTATGATAACTGTTCAAGGTCCACTTATGAGTGAGAACATATGATACTCAGTTCTTTGTTTCTGTGATAGATCACTGAGTATTATAGACTCTAAGTCCATCCAAGATGCTGTGAAGGTCATAATTTTGTCCTTCTTTATGACTGCATGATATTCCATTGTGTGTATGTACCACTGTTTTGTTTTGTTTTTCAGTTGGAGTCTCACTCTGTCACCCAGACTGGAGTGCAGTGGCACACTCATGGCCACCGCAGCCTTGACCTGCTGGGTTCAAGTGATCTTTCCAACTCAGGCTTCCAAGTAGCTGGAACTAACAGGAAAGCACCACCATTCCTGGCTAATTTGTTAAACTTGTGGTAGAGTTAAGGTTTCACCAAGTTGGCCGTGCTGGTTTCAAACCCATGGGTAACACAATGTTTTTATCCACTCTTCTTTCAATGGTTCCATGTTTTTGCTATTGTCAGCAATGCTGCAACAAACATGAATGTGCAGGTATCTTTTTCATAGAGTGACTTGAATTCCTCCTGCTATATTCCCCATATGGGGATTGCGGGGTTGTATGGAAGGTTGATTTTTATATCTTTTAGGAATCACCAAACTGTTTTCCACAAAGGTTGTACTAGTTTGCACTCCCCCCAACAATGTAGAAGTGGTCCCTTTTCCCTGCATACTCCCCAGCATCTGTTGAGTTTTGAGTTATTTATGATGGCCATCCTGACTGGAATTATATGATATCTCAAGGTGGTTTTAATTTGCATTTCTTTGATGACAATTGAGTCTGAGCATTTTTTCATGTGTCTGTTGACTGCTCATATATCTTCTTTTGTGAAGTGTCTATTCATATCTTTTACCCACTTTGTAATGGGGCTGTTTGTTTTTTTTCTTTTCAGCATGTTTGAGTTCCTTGTAGATCCTATGTGTTAGGCCTTTGTCAGATATACAGTTGGCAATTTTTTTTTTCCCAGTCTGTGTGCTGTTTCCCTGTTCTTGATGGTTTCTTTGGCTTTGCGGAAGCTTGTCAGTTTGATGAGGTGTCACTTGTCTAAGTTTTTAAAGAAGGTTTCTATTTATTTTTAGACAAAATGGGGAAAAAAAGCATGACTACTTATTTTGTCAAGATTTTTTTTACAGAAATATCAAATGTATTACCATTCATATGACATCATCTCAATTTAGCACTGTTTGAAGTTGCTATTAAGCAGAGATAAACTTTAAATTCTATAAAAGTATTAAAAAATACATAGAGTAAGTAAAATGAGCTATATAGAAAAATACAATTTTCCGAGATACTCCAGTGGATTCAGTGTTAATGAGTTAATGTTTGTAAAGACACTACAAAAAACTAGAACTGCTTATTAGGATACTTTTACAAAACTCTAACAGTTGCAAAGCAGCTTTCGTTAGATTCTTGACATCTGTAAAGATACATTGATTTTGTTTTATAATTTTACCTTGGGTCAAAGAGTCTAAAATGTATCATTGACATTTTGCTTTTTAATAAATTTCAGAATAAAATGTAAGCACATTTAAATATATATGTATATGCATATTATATATGTTAAACTACATATATGCAGTGTATGTGCATATATCACAAAATTTAATTTTTAAAATTGACATGAAAGTTTTTAGCTGACATATTAATACTTTGACAGTAAAGTAAGTTTTCACAAAAACAAAATCTAACAGAGGTAAAATATAAATTGTTGGGAGCAAATATATATTAAATATTGTATTTACTTGAAAGATAAAGAACCACAACATTTAATATTCAGAATTGTATCAACTGGGATAAAATTTATGAGCAAGAGATGAAAAACAAAGTCAACTGTGACTTAAATATACAGGAGTAAATTCCCACCAACACACCATCAAGAAATGTAAAGGAAGATAAATATTTGAATTAGTTCTCCAGTTTAACAGTCAGAATCATTGAAAATTTTCACATGACACAATCATCTTAAGAATCAGATTAGAGACTCTAATACTCAGTGATCTATCACAGAAACAAAGAACTGAGTAGCACATGTAGTCACTCATAAGCAGACCCTGAATATTTACCATAATACTATATGAAAGATATTGGCAGTAGTGGGACACTGCCAGAGGCAGGGAGTGGGGGTTGGGTGGGGTGCACATAACATCAATAAGGGTACCAGATCTCAAGCAAGGCAAAGTGGGGACCAAAAGGAGACCAAACTTTAACTGTACAATGACCACCACTCATGTCTTATCCTGAATTGTACACCACATCTTAAAAAAAATAAAACTAAAATTAAAAAAAAGACTTCGACCAAGGCAATTGGCCTTTTGAGAAAGTGAAATGTTTCAGAGGGTCTTCAGTTGTTCTGATGCTTCTCATGAAGATAATTGTTTCTCAGGTCACAAATGCTGCAAAAGAGATAAGAAAAGTAAGCATTTGCAACTTCAAACCTCTATTAAAAAAACAAAAAGCAGACAAGGAAAAAGAGGGAGCAAAAGGATTATGTTTTGTCCATTATTGTATGATTGAAGAATTGCAAATCTTATGCTTCGATTAATAAGATCTCACTTCTATAAAAGGGGACTTATCTGGTTTGTGTAAGCAAGAAAGAGAAAAACAACACCATTTAAGTATTTATTGGCATGTACTATGCATGCTTTTTTCATAGTAACACGTGTTTTGTGCTCTTTTTCTGAAATAATTTACCAAAAACTTTAGTAAGAATTATAGGTCTCTACAAAATCATGATTTATTTATTTCTTTGTTTATTTATATCTGAGACAGAATCTCATTCTGTCACTCAGGCTGGAGTTTTAGTGGCATGATCACGGCTACCACAGGTTGGACCTGCTGAGCTCAGGTGATCCTTCTGCCTCAGTCTTCTGAGTAACTGTGATTACAGGCGTACACCACCATACCTGACTTATTTTTTGATTTATTGTAGAAACAAGCTCTTGCTATGTTGTCCAGGCTTGTCTTGAACTTCAGTGCTCAGTCAATGCTCTTGGCATTGGCCTCCAAAAATGCTGGGATTACAGTTTGAGCCTCCACTGGCTGAACATCATGATTGATCTTTTCAGTGTGAAGACAGTTTTCCTTGACCCAGGAAACTTTTATTTTTATTTCGTTTTTTAAGTTTTTCAAGAGAATATCTTTCAGCACAATTACAATCTTTTAACCCTCCATGCTTTCACTCATATTTTGCTTGATAAATCATCTTAAATTAAAAGGTCACTGACAGAGACTATTGAACACATATCACATGTGAAGAGGCAATGCCTGATACTGGGGCAGCAAATCATGAGGAGACAGAATGAACAACAGGTGAATACATTCAGTAATCTAGTAGGGCTAAATATCAGACTGCAGGAGTTGAGGAACTTTAAAGCTGCATAACTAAAGAAACGCTTGCCACGATCTTTGTATGGTCATGGACTGCTATGTAGTATTGTATCTTACTGTCAGTTTAGTTTATATTGTTGGGTGTAGCACCTAACCCCCCTCCTCTCTTTTTTTTTAGCATAATGGGGAAAATTAAATACAGTTTGGTGCAGCTGTAGGATAAAGTAAGTCAAAGGAAAGTATACCACATCAACAAACACCGCTGTGGAAGCAATAGCCCTTCCATGATATATCAACAACCTGGAATATAAATCTTGCAGTTGACCAGAATTGATTGCCTTATGTGCTGGGCAAAAAGTTGTTTCAGTAGAGTATTACAGAAGGCCAATATTCATCTGAGATGCCAGGTTGAAGCGGGTAAGTTAATTTAGGAGGAAATAATTTAAATGAAATATTTTTGAAGGTAATTTTTTTTAACTGAATAATATTCTAATTGGTTTTAATTGCATATCCCAATTATAAACCTTGGTAAGAATTAGAGATTTTCTGTTAGAGCTGCTTAAAAATTTATATTTTCTGGCAAAAATTTTAAAAATGTATTATAAATATTCATAAAAGTTTTGCTGGTGCCTGTGAAAGTTGAAAGCTTCTGTAATGAGGAAATAAAATAACTCTTATACTGTACTGATAAAATTTAAAAGAGAAACTAACATTTTTTAATATAACATTAATTTAGAATTAATTTTCCTCTATTGATAAACCTATATAATTTGAATTGTGCTATAAATTTTGCACAATTATAATTAAAATTAGTTTTAAAATAATCAATATCATAGCTATGTATAAGTACCCAAAATATTAACCTTTAATATGTTATTAAGACCATCTGTTTTATAATTTAATTAGTTCATGATAATGTCTGGATTATTTTTAATTCTAATCACCATTTATATATTGAGCTTTTAAATATATATATATATATAATTAAATCTAGTTTTACATGTATATTTCAAACAGCACAATAGTTCAGTGACATTCCCTGAAGAAACATAATTTTTAGTATCATAGTATAAATCAAAATTGCCACATAGTTGTACTGGTTGATCATTACCTCATATATTTACTGACTCTAAGAGGAAAAAGAAGATATGACTACAATTTTAATTCAAAAAAAAATTTTTTTACAAATAATATTTTTTTAATTGTGAGTTTCTTATTGCAGCTTCTCATTTTATTTCACTACGCGTCTTTTATTTTAAAGATGTAGAGTACAAGTCAGGATTGGGTTCATAAGTGGTTTACATACAGGTGAAGTTTGGGTCTTCCATTGAACCTAACTTCTCCAGGATTAGGACCAGTCACCCTTATTGATGTTATGTGTCCACCACTCACTCCCTCACCTAGCAGTGTCCTGCTGCTGCCAATCCATTTCTTATAGTATTATGCTAAATGTTCAGGGTCCACTTATGAGTGAGAATATGTGGAAATCAGTTCTTGTTTCTGTGAGAGATCACTGAGTATGATAGACTCTAATTATGTCCTGATTTTAATGTAATACCCATCAAATTATGAGCAACACTCTTCTCAGACCTGAAAACAACAATACAGGAATTCATACGGAAACATAAATGACCACAAATACCCAAAACAATCCTCAGCAAAAAAACAAAACAAAACAAAACAAAAAAACTGGGAGATATCACACTCCCAGATTTTAAAATTTATTGTAAAGCTACAATAATCAAAACAACCTAGTATTGGTACAAGAACAGGCATATAGACCAATGGAATAGAATTGAGATTCCAGAAGCAAAATCTCAATTTACCAACCAACTCCTTTGTACTATAATTCTATTATTGTACCAACAGCAGGCAGTTTTGATTGTTGTAGACTTATAGAAAGTTTAAAGTCTGGGAGTGTGATATGTCCCACATTGTTTATTTTGCTGAGAAGT
The DNA here is from genome assembly GCF_000164805.1 of Carlito syrichta. NCBI lineage: Eukaryota > Metazoa > Chordata > Mammalia > Primates > Tarsiidae > Carlito > Carlito syrichta. Next base: position 187,998 of record NW_007249971.1, on the reverse strand, counting down.
GTTTTAGCTTTTCTTGGTCATTTATGTTTTCATATGAAATTCTGGATTGTCATTTCCAGGTCTGAGAAAAATAATATTGGTAATTTTATGGGTATTGCATGGAATCTGTGGATTGCCTTGGGCAGGATGGACATCTTAACAATGTTGATTCTTCCAATCCATGAGCATGGCATATTTTTCCATTTGTCTGAGTCTTCTTTTATTTATTTATGTAACGCTTTGTAGTTTCTGTTGTAAAGGTCTTTCACTTCTCTGGTTAGGAAGATGCCAGGGTATTTCTTTTCTGTGTGTGTGTGTGTGTGTGTGTGTGTGTGTGTGTGTGTGTGTGTGTGTGTGTCTATTGTGAATGGGATTGTATTTTTTATTTGATTTTCCACCTGTTTGCTGTTGGTGGACAAAAATGTGACTATCTTTTTCATGCTGATTTTGTATCCTGAGATTTTGCCAAAGTCCTTTATTAGTGCAAGGAGATTTTTGATAGATTCTCTTGGGTTTTCCAGGTTTAGGATCTTACTGTCTACAAAGAGAAATAACTTAACTTTCTCTTTTTGTATTTGAATATCCCTGACTTCCATCTCTTGTCTGGTTGTCCAACACTATGTTGAACAGAAGAGGTGAGAGTGGGTAGCCTTGCCTTGTTCTGGTTTTCTTGGGAATGCTTCCAATTTCTGTCTGTTTAGCAATATGTTGGTTGTGGGTTTATCACTGATGGCTCTTGCTATTTGGAGGTATGTTCCCTCTCTACCTAGGTGTCCAAAGGTTTTCATCAAGAATGGGTGTTGGATTTTTTTTAAAGCCTTTTAGGTGTATAATGATATAATCATGTGGTTCTGATTTTTACATATGATTATGTATTTAATTACACTTATGCTCTTGTGGATGTTGAACCAGCCTTGCATCCCGGGGATGAAGGCTACTTGGTCATGGTGGATAATTTTTGAGATGTGCTGTTGGTTCTGATTTTCTAGAATCTTGTTGAAATTCTATATTCATCAGAGATATTGGCCTGTAGTTCTCTTTCATTGTTGAGTCTTTGCCCAGTTTGAGTATCATTGTGAGATTAGCATCATAAAATAATTTGGGGAGAACTCCATCTTTCTCAATTGCCTGGAATAATTTGAATAGGACTGGTAACAGTTCCTTCTTGTATGATTTGCAGAATTCTTCTGGAAAGCCATCTTGTCCAGGGCCTTTTTTTGTTGTTGGTAGTTTTCTTATAGTAGAGTCAATTTACCAGCTTGTTATTGGTCTAAGATCTATATTTCTTCTTGTTTTAATCTTTGGGAGGTTGTGTGATGCCAAAACTCCACCATTTGGTTTAATTTTCCAAATTTGTTTCTATACAGGTGTGCATAGCAATCTCTCGTAATCTTTTGTATTTCTCAGGGTCAGTAGTGACTTTATCTTTTGTGTCTCTAATTGTGTTTATTTGGTCTTTTTCTCTCTTTTTCTTTGTCTCTCTTGCTAGGGATCCATTGATCTTGGGTATTCTTTCAAACAACCAGCTTTCTGCTTGGTTGATTTTTGTCTATGATTTTTTTTTTTTCCTCCTGTGCCCAATATTTAGTCTTTGTTTTACTGATCTGGATTCTTCTGAAATTATAGTTCTGGTGGTCTTGCCTTTCCAGTTCCCTTAAGTGATTTTTTTTTTTTTTTTAGTTGGAGTCTCACTTGGTCACCCAGACTGGAGTGCAGTGACCACTCCTGGCCACCGCAGCCTCGCCTGCTGGGCTCCTTCCACCTCAGCCTTCCGAGTAGCCGGAATTACAGGTATGCGCTACCATGCCCGGCTGATTTTTTGATTTATTGTAGAGATTAGGTCTTGCTGCCCAGTCAGGTCTCGAACCCGCGGGCTCAGGCAATCCACTCACCTCAGCCTCCCAAGGGTGTGGGATTACAGGCTGAGCCACTGAGCCCGGCCCTTAAGTGATTTGTTAGGCTATTGATTTGTGACCTATTTTCTTGATGTGTGTTCATAGAGATATAAATTCCCAACTCAGAGCCATTTTCATGACATCCCAGAGTTTTTTTTGCAAGATGTGTCTTTGTTTTCATTTGTTTCCAACAATCTTATAATTTCAATTTTGACCTAAGAGTTGTTCAGAATTTTCCTGTTAAGTGTCTATGTCTTTGTGTGTTTTGGGGACATTTTGTTGGTGGCAATATTTATTTTTATTCCACTGTGGTCATGGCAGTATTTTGATCCTATGGAATTTATTTATGCTTGATTTATGGCCAAGGATATGATCAGTCTCAGAGTATGTTCCATGTGGTGCTGAGTAGAATGTATATTTCACTGTTGTTGAGTGTTTCGTTCTGCAGGTATCTATTTAGTCCATTTGGTCATGTATCAAGTTGTGGTTCTGTATCTCCTTAAACATTTTTTGCTTCGATGATATGTCTAGGGTTGTTAGTGAAGTATTAAAGTACCCAGCTATGACAGTATAAAGGTAAATATGTAGTTTTTAGTTTACTGAGTAGTTGCTTTATAAATCTTGGTGGCTCTGTGTTGGGTACATATATATTTAGGATGGATAGTTCCTGTAGATGGATTGAATGTTTCATCATTATGTAGTGTCTTTCTGTATCTTTTTAATTTTTGATAGCCTAAAGGATGCATTGTCTGTTTGTTTTTATTCTCTAATTTTGAGTCTCTGGGTGTACTTTGTAGTGAGCTGTGTTTCCTGGAGGAAGCACATTGTTGTGTCATGTTTTTTTATCCAGTTTGCCATTCTATGTCTTTTCAGTGGTGCATTTAGTCCATTCTTGTTCAGGGTGATTATTGAAATGTGAGAGTTTACCCTGTCATGAGGCTCTTGTAGAATTTTTTTGTTTTGTTTGTTTGTTCTCTTTTAACTTTTGGAATAATGTGTCTATGTTTTAATGCTTACAGTCACTATATATTCTCTGTGGTTTCTGTGTTTTTCCTGTACACTTGGGAAGTACATGATCAATCTTTCTTTCTTCTGTGCTTAATACTTTCTTAAACATCTTTTGCAGAGCTGATCAGGGAGCAACATAATCTTTTAGAGATTAGATGTCTGGGAAGTATTTTAATTCTCCATCGCTGATAAAACTAAGCTTAGCTGGATAGGAAAATCTTTGTTGGGATTGTTTATTATTGAGAACTTTGAAGATGGGACTCCAGTCTCTTCTAGCATGTAGTGTTTCTGAAGATAACTCTGCTGCTATTCTAATTGATCGTGCCCAGTAGATAGTCTGACTTTTCTTTCTTGCTGCCCTTTAGGATTTTTTTCTTTTATACCTACTTTGTGTAATCAAATTACTATGTGTCTGGGAGTTGGTCTTCTCACTTGATGATTTATAGAAGCTCTCTGAATCTCTTTTGTCTGGTTAGTTGCATCTTTGATGAGATGAGGGAAATTTTCTTGGATAATCTCCTGGAATGTTTGTTTCAGTTCTTTCTTTCTGCTTGAGGAATTCTGAGCAGGTATAAGTTTGGTCTCTTAATATGATTTCATATCTCTTGGAGGCTTTGGTCTATCTTTTGTAGTTTCCTTTCTATATTTTTAATAGTTTGCATTAGTTCCATGTTTTTATCTTTAAGCTCTAATATTCTATCTTTTGCTTAGTTAATTCTGCTTTCCATGCTTGCCGATTGGTTATTTATCTCATTCACTGTACTTTTTATGGCCATAATTTCGGTTATAAACTCTTTTATTCTTTCTTCTTGCCTTCTTGACATAAACCCAGAAAACAGTACTGGAAGAAAGGCCTTTTAATGTATGAATTAAATTTTTAAAAAGAAGAAAAAAATGCTAAAAAAAAAAAAGAGAGAGAAAGAAAGAAATTAGAGAACAAAGGTATTATTTATGGGAATAAAAATATTTAACTCTATAAAAATATACAAGCAAGCAATAAAATAGCAATCTTTTGCTTACCAACCCCAAATAAAGTGAATAAAGATTTAACAGGTTAGACTGATATCACCTCTGTATGAGTGAGCCAGATCCTCAAATCATTAGACTTGATGCATACTGTCATGAAAGAACTGAAGAAATGGACACGCCATGCTCCCTTCCCTGTGGTATAAATAAGATATTGACCCTTTTCCTATTTAAAGTCATGCCCTACATCTGCTCTTTGGAGTCTGTTATTTATCTGCTTTCTAGTAATTTGCCTTATCCATTATATTTGTCTTTTTCATTTATTCCTCAGTTTCTCTAAACTGTATCTGTCACATTAAACTCTAAGTATACTCATGTTTCTTCAATGCTGTGAGATAAATAAAACCACATCTTTGTACACAAGATTGCAATTTCTGCTCCTGAATCATCCAATTTATTATTTCAGCTTCAAGATCACAAATTTTGAAAGAGTTATCCATAAACTCCTCCTCTATGTCATCTCCTTCCAGGACATACGGGCTTACTTTCAATAGCTTAAGTGCACCATTTATTATTGTTATTAATTCTTTTGTTTGTAATATTTTCCATTACACTTTTACCATTGACACCTCTTTTAGTTAAATGCTGCTCATCTTTAATTTTTGTGTTTTTTTTTAGAAATGAAGTCCTACTGATTTTCTCAGGCTGAATTCCAAATCCTGAGCTCTAGCAATTCTCATGCCACTATGTCCAGTTTATTTATTCTTTAGATATTAGCTCAAGCATAATTTCCTCAAAAGCTTTCTATTCTTAATTTTGTATTAGTAACTCATCAGATTGTATTTCTTTTATTATATCATTTTTCTGTTTGTAGTCACTGCTTTAACAATGTGCTATTTTGATTACTGGCTTTTTAAATAATAGCAATAAGACCCATAAGAACAAGAGATCAGGCGTTTTCTTTTAATCTAGAATCTTCAATGTTAGCCACCATTGGCACATAATAGGACTCAACAAATATTATTCAATGAAATCATTGCAAGTCAGATCCAATGAGTGAAAAATGGTTAATTTGGTTCATTTATGTAGATCTGGCAATCCTCTAGTGATAAGTCAACAAAACTTGAAGATTTCACACTTGTAATTTTTTTAAAGTAGTCTTGATTATGCAACAGATTTAATTAATCTCAAAGCAAACATCTTCACTGCACGTTGCTTTGGGGAATTATAAAATTACACCAAAAAAAAAAAAAAAAACCAGTAGAATAAAATTTCAGTAGAATAACATATATTTTTAAGGCATAGGTTTCGTTCATCCTTGAATATAGAAATGAACTATGTATTAGATTTCTGGAAATTTTACTTTGCACACTATTATAATATTCAGGATTTCCTGTAAAATAAACTGTATGAGCTAATGGAATATAGATCTTAAAAAGGTATATTATGAAGTAAGTGAAATTAAATTTTCAATGAAAATATTATTTTTGTGTAATCTATGGTACACTTACAATTGTTATTTGTATTTTTATCTTTTTATAACTAATATTACACATAATTCTGCAGTAATATGAAACATTCTAAAAATTATTCAGAAAATTGTACTTCTACCTATAACATTTTTCATAAAAAAGCATGCTTCTGAACTGAATATATATTTATTTTGAAAACACATATAAAATTTAATGAAAAATATTTTAAATTATTTACTGTTATTTATTGTTATTGAAAATAAAACAAAAAATTATGCAATTATATTTATAAAACCAAACAATATATTCTATAGAAAAAGATCCTCTGCAACTCAAAAATTAATTATTTAATCAAAGATCAAATTTAGATTAACATAAACCTTGAGAATAGACACTAAAACAATAACTATAAGGTAGCTGATACCTTGATGGAAGATGCTCGACAGTGTCTCTCTCTGTAAACCATATCTTTGTATAGAGGAATAGCACACCAATAAGGAGGTTGGTAAGCTTGTATGTTAGCATCATTATATGTTTTAGTTTTTTTTGTATGGGAGTGGGTTAGTTTGTAGCCATGGTCTATTGCTTTTATATGTTTCAATTTTTGTCTCTCTCTCCATTTGTTGGTACACTCGTTTGTTTCCCCCCTTACTCTTCTCTCTCTCCACCTCCCTCTTCCCCCCACTTTCTGCTCCATTCTCTTCCCTCTGTTAACCTTATTTTGCTTTCAGGGAGTAAAACTACAACCCCACTGCATGGAGCAGATTCCAAAGCAGTGGGAAGTGGGTTTCAGATTATCCATACACCTGTCGGCAGATACCAGGACCTGCAGATAGATGTTGAATCATAGCTTCTCCCTTAAGTAAATCTCAAAACTGCAAAAAGGACCACCCCCAACCTACAGTGCAACTCCAAAATTGAACAAAGTAAGAGGATATACATAAAGAAGAACAGAAGATTAAAGAAACAGAAGTAAGAGCAACCCCTCCACCCCTGAATAACAGAATTAAAGAAGATGGTGACATAGAGGGAAGAAAAAAGTAGAGAGGGAAATAAACTGCACAAATGAAGAAAAACCAAAAGAAGAATATAGGTCTCACACAGACCAGTGGGAGATCAGACACTGAAAAAACAGACTTCAGAACATAAACAATGAAGAGCCCCCAATGTGACAAGTCACATGCAACAAACCCAGACATCAAGACATTAATAGAGATAATTGAAAAAATTGAGGAGAGACAAGAGGAATACAGGAAGGAGCTGATGACAGAAATAACAGCAGTAAAGAATACTGTGATGGAAATAAATAACAAACTAATAAGCATGGAAAGCAGAATTAGCCAAGCAGAAGAAAGAATCTCAGAACTAGAAGACCAAAACACAGAACTAACCCAAACTATCAAAACTATAGAAAATAAGCTTAAAAAGACAGAACAAAACCTTCAACAGATGAATGATTACTTTAAGAGGAAAAACCTAAGAGTAATTGTCCTTCCTGAGGCAGAGAGAGAAACAGAGGTCACATTGGAACAAACATTCATGAAATCATACAAGAAGACTTCCCTCATCTCATCAGTGATGCAAAAAGTCAAACACAAGAGATTCAGAGAACCCCTGCAAGACAACAAATGAGAAGACCAACTCCCAGACACATAATAATTTGCCTAAACAAAGTAGGTATAAAAGAAAAAAATCCTAAAGGCAGCAAGGAAAAAGGGTCAGACTACCTACCAGGGTAAACCAATTAGAATAGCAGCATATTTATCTACAGCCACCCTCCAGACTAGGAGAGCTTGGAGCCCTATCTTCAAAGTTCTAAAAGATAAACAATTTCAACTGAGAATAACCTACCCAGCAAAGCTACGCTTCATCGGTGAGGGAGAATTAAAATCCTTTCCAGATATCCAATCCCAAAGAACCTATGCTGCCACCAGATCACCTCTACAAGAAACACTTAAGAAAGTATTGAACACAGAAGAAAAGGAAAAAAAGAATAACAATGTTCTCCACAAGAGTACAGGCAAAAGATTAAAAACACACATGAACTAACTCCACAATCAAAAGAAAGACAACACACAAACAGGAAGAACAACAACTCTGTAAGAACATTATGATAGGGATCAACTCTCACATTTCAATAATTAGCTTGAATGTGAATGGACTAAATGCACCACTGAAAAGACATAGAATGGCAAAATGGATAAAATATCACCAGGCAATAATTTATTGCCTTCAAGAGACTCACCTCACTAGAAAGGACACTCACAGACTCAAAGTAAGATGATGGGAAACATTTTCAGGTGAACAGAACACAAAAGAAAGGAGAAGTCACGATCTTAATCTCAGACAAAATACCCTTTAAACTATCAAAAATTTAAAAAAAGATACAGAAGGCCACTACATAATGATAAAAGGTTCAATCCATCAACAAGAAATGTCCATCCTAATCATATATACACACAACATAGGAGCATCAACTTTCATAAAGTAGCTTGTAGGTAAACTAAAAAAAGATATCCACAACAACACCATCATAGCTGGGGACTTCAATACCCTACTCACAGCCCTAGACAGATCATCAGGACAAAAAATCAGCAATGAGATCTAAAACCTCAATGTGACTCTTGACCAAATGGACTTAATTGATACCTACAGAACAGTCCATCCAAAGACCACAGAATATACATTCTACTCATCACCACATGGAACATACTCTAAGATTGACCACATACTTGGCCATAAATCAAGTATAAGCAAATTTAAAAGGGCCGAAATTTTACCATGTACCTTCTCGAACCACAGTGGAATAAAAATAAACATTAACACCAAGAAGGTCCCCTCAAAACCCACATAGACATGGACACTAAACAGCATGATGCTAAACAACTCCTGGGTCAATGATGAAATCAAAACAGAGATTAAAAGGTACCTAGAAACAAATGAAAATGAAGAAACATCTTACCAAAATTTCTGGGACACCATGAAAGCTGTAGTAAGAGGGAAATTTATATACCTACAAATGCACATGAAGAAAATGGAAGCATCACAAATTAATAGCCTAACAAGCCACCTAAGGAAGCTGGAAAAGCAAAACCACAAAAACCCTAATTTCAGCAGAAGAATCCAGATCACCAAAATAAAAGTCCAAATCCAGGACATAGAAGACAAAAAGATAGCACAAAAAATCAATGAATACAAAGTTGGTTCTTCGAAAGGATAAACAAGATTGATGGACCCCTAGCTAGACTGACCAAGAAAAAAACCAAATAAACACAATCAGAAACACAAAAGATGAAGTCACATCTGACCTTGACAAAATACAAAAGATCATTAGAGACTACTATGTACTTGTATGGAAACAAACTTGAAAACCTTAAAGGAAATGAAAGACTTTCTGAAATTACACAACCTGCTTAGGCTGAACCAAGAAGAAATTGAGACCCTAAATAGACCAATAACAATCAAGGAAATTGACTACATAATAAGAAATCTACCTACAAAAAAAAAAAACCCTGGTCCAGATGGCTTTCCAGCAGAATTCCACAGGACATTTAAGGAGGAGCTGATACGAATCTTACTGAAGGTATTCCAGGTGATTGAGAAAGATGGAACTCTTTCCAAATCATTTTAGGAAGCTAACATCATATTGATACCCAAACCAGGTAAAGACTAAACAAAGAAAGAGAATGACAGGCCAATATCTTTAATGAACATAGATGCTAAAATCCTCAACAAGATCCTAGCAAACCGAATTCAACAACACATCTCAAAAATCATCCATCATGACCAAGTAGGCTTCATCCCTGGGATGCAAGGCTGGTTCAACATTCGTAAAACCATAAATGTAATTAAATACATCAACATATGTCAAAACAAAAACTGCATGATTATTTTATTAGATGCAGAAAAAACTTTTTTATAAAATCCAGCACCCCTTCTTAATAAAATCCCTCGAAAATCTAGGCATACGGGAAACATACCTCAAAATATTAAAAGCCATCTATGAGAAACCCACAGCCAGCATACTCCTAAATGGACAAAAATTGTAACAATTTCCCCTGAAAACCAGAACAAGACAAGGATGCCCACTCTCACCCCTCCTGTTCAATATAGTATTGGAAGTCCTGGCTAGAGCAATCAGAGAAGATAAGGCAATCAGGGATATCCAAATAGGAAGAGAGGAAGTCAAGTTATCTCTCTTTCCAGATGACATGATCGTGTACCTTGAAAACCCAAGAGAATCTGTCAAAAACCTCCTTACACTGATAAAGGACTTTGGCAAATTCTCAGAATATAAAATAAATGTGCAAAAGACAATCGCATTTCTTTATACCAATAATAAACAAACAGAAACCCAAATAAAAAACAAATCCATTCACAATAGCCACCAAAAAAATGAAATACCTTGGCATCTTCCTAACCAGAGACGTGAAAGAACTTCACAATGAATACTACAAAATGCTGCTCAAAGAAATCAAAGATGACAGAAAAAAGTGGAAAAATATCCCTTGCTCATGGATTGGAAGAGTCAACATTGTAAAGATGTTCATCTTACCTGAAGCAATCTACAGATTCAATGCAATACCCATCAAATTACCAGCACCATTCTTCTCAGACCTGGAAAAAATAATACAGGAATTAATATGTAAACACAACCAAGAACAGCCAGAACAATCCTCAGCAAAAAAAAAAAAAAAAAAAAAAAAGCAGGAGGTATCACATTACCAGACTTCCAACTTTACTATAAAGCAACAATAATCAAAACAACTTGGTATTGGCACCAAAACAGGCATATAAACCAATGGAATAGAATTGAGATTCCAGAAGCTAAACCTCAATTTCTCAACCAACTCATTTTGACAAAGCCTCCACCACCTACCACTGGGGAGAGGAGAACCTATTCAGTAAATGGTGGTGGGAAAACTGACTGACCACATGCAGATGACTCAGACAAGACCCCTATCTGTCCCCATACACAAAAATTAACTCTAAATGGATCAGAGACCTAAATGTAAAACCTCAAACCATAAGAACTGTAGAAAATGCAGGACACACCCTTATGGAAATTGAAACTGGCATCCAATTCCTGAACAACACCTGAAATGCACCAGCCATAAGAGATAAGATAGACAAGTGGGACCTCATTAAACTAACAAGCTTCTGCAAAGCCAAAGACACCATCAAGAGAACAGGGAGATAACCCACAGATTGGGAGAAAGTATTTGCCAACTCCAGGTCTGACAAAGCCCTACCATCTTGGATTTACAAGGAACTCAAACGTGCTGAAAAGAAAAAAACAAACAACCCCATTATAAAGTGGGAAAAAGATATAAACAGACACTTCTCAAAGGAAGATATCCGAGCAGCCAACAGACACATGTCGAAATGTTCAACCGCACTAATCATCAAGGAGAGGCAAATCAAAACCACACTGAGATACCACCTAACTCCAGTCAGAATGGCAATTATCAGTAACTCAAAAAATAACAGTTGCTGGAGAGGGTGTGGTGAAAAGGGAACACTCCTACACTGTTGATGGAAGTGCAAACTAGTGCAACCTCTATGGAAAACAGTGTGGCAATTCCTAAAAGCTCTAAATATCGACCTCCCATATGACCCCACAATCCCCCTACTGGGAATATACCCTGAAGAACTCAAATCACTGTATAAAAAAGATACCTGCACACATATGTTTTTTGCAGCATTGTTCACAATAGCAAGAACCTGGAAGCAACCATGCTGTCCATCAAAAGAGGACAGAATTTTAAAAATTTGGTATAAATACATGATGGAATACTACGCAGGCATAAAAAAGAACAAAATCATGAACTTTGCAGCAACCTCGATGGAATTAGAGTCAATAATACTGAGTGACCTCTCACAGAAACAAATATCTGAGTATCACATGTTCTCACTCATATAGTGGACTTTGAACATCTATCCTAACACTATAAGAAAAGGACTGACAGTGGTGGGAAACTATGGGGGGCAGGGGAAGGGAGGTGGGATTAACAGTAGTTCATATCTGTCTGGGGATGGGGAGACACCCCTTATCAACAAGGGTGCCTGAACAAAGCATATTTGTATACCTAACCCTTAACTGTACCCCACAATATCAAAATAAAAAATATTAATAAGAAAAAAAATGCTACATATAGAAATAAAGAGGAGGCAACTGAGAGTGCTCATGTTGAAACTTAAATGAGTTATATCAAGCTATTATTTTCCAGCAGTCTTTTCAAAGTACATTTTGTTATAATATTTCTGGTTAAATATTCTAGTTTATTAGACAGTTAACTGTTCTAGCAGTAATGTGACCTTATTTAACAATATTAAACCAAAATGGCTATCAATGTTGTGTTCCTCTTTGCCACACTAATAACTTTTATTTCACATTTTAATATTTCCTCAATGGTGATGGCCTAAAGAATTGATTTAGAATTTTTTTTGATAATATACAAAGTATACAACATTGAATACTTCATTTTTATCCATTGAGATGCAGAGAAGAAATAAAAGAAATATTGTTAAGGCAAAAAATGAGTCAAATTTTATAGTTGATTCAAAACTAAAGTATAGTTCAATATAAAATTATTTATTTCTAATTTTGAAAGGTTGTTGCCTGAGCCCGCGAGTTCGAGACCCGCCTGGGCAACTTGGCGAGACTTTATCTCTACAATAAATCAAAAATTAGCCGGTGTGGAAGCGCGCGCCTGTAATTCTGGCTACTTGGAAGGCTGAGGCAGAAGGATCGCCGGAGCCCAGTGAGTCAAGGCTGCGGTGTCCAGGAGCAGCCACTGCACTCCAGTCTGGGTGACGGAGTGAAACTCCAACTCACACACACACACACACAAAAAGAAAACATGTTTGAGGAGACTCCAAGTAGGTCTACATATGTGTATAAAGTAATATTTTTTTTTATAATTCAATGAACAAAATGACTACTGGTACTGAAATAACTTCACACGTGTTGAGTAGAATTCTATATGAGTTATTCGGTGTATATTTTTCCCAGAGAAAGGTATTATTTTTCCATTTACAGAATAGGACAGACTTCATACTTTGTAGGAATATTTGATCATATCAGTGCCCATTTTAAATAAAATTTATTATAGTTACAAGCTTCTCTTTTATTAAGATAAGACTAGCAACAAAAACACCAAAATAAAATACACACAAAAACAAATTTGAAAAAATTAAACATAAGAGAATTTAAAGTTATCTGACTTAATTTTTAAAAAGTTGAGACTAAATAGTACAATGTTTAGTAAAGCTAGTTAGAAATTAGAACACCAAAGGATCATTAAAACTTTCAGAATCCTTGATTTGCTACAGGATACTATATCAGATGAGAAATTCTGGAATTGTATATTAATGTTTTCCCAAAATTATTCTGATATAGCTCATCCCAGAATTTGGAAATCACTGAAGTTTTAACTTCTCAGTTTACATGAAAGAAAAATATTTTTTTTGCATACAAAATATCAAATGTTATTTACTATATTGAAATGATTTTTAAATTATACAAAATCCATCTAGACTGTAAAATTGCATAGAATCAATTCAATTTGGTATCTTTATTAAGATTTTGCATATTATCTAACACAATATCTATTACTGCCTCCTTAAGAAAAACTTATAGATAATGATGAAATAAAAAGTCTTGAATTAATTTGGTAGACAAATAAATCTGATATTATAGTTACAAATTTTCAGAAGGATTAAGAAAGAGCAAATAATTTTATATTGGTTTAAAGGACATGGCCATATTTAATTGATAAAAATATTATATCCATTATTGAGTTAGATACAGGAAACAATAATTAGAAACAAGAATCAAAACCAACTATGGAAAATCTTGCCATTTTAATGCACGCAAAAGTTTACAGTGCATATGAATTTCATTAATGCATGATTAAACTGATAATAAGCAGGTAAAATACAAAAAAAATATGAATTAATGTGATGATCTATAACCAAGGAAAAGGCTAGGCGTGATATACTCTTTATTTTTTAAATAAAGCATTCTTAGAATAGTTATTAGAAGATAATTGTAAATTATTTATTCTTGCCAAATGCACATATTTTGTGTTACTCTCATTTTGGAATTGAACAGAGTGGTAAGTTATGAGAAAAAATTGCAAATTCAATTTTCTTCCTGTTTTCATTATATTTTTGCCATTTCATCAGCACTGATATAGCATACTTGTGGCATTTGTGAGTTTGAAATTCTATTATGTAATAGCTGAATGAAACAATTAATTCAACAGACGTTAAGCATATGCTATGTGCCTTTTACTGTGAAAGATACTGAAGAAACTGATGAATAAGACAATTCCTTCAGTGGTTCACAAGTCCAGTACATTGGTTCCTTAATGTACTCATTACAAGGAACTTAGAGTTAAATTTTTTTTTGTAAAATTTACTGCTTACCAGTATTCATCACTGATTTTTAGACTTAAATTTATAAAGAATTATACTCACACAAAACTCACTTCTAAATTAAGACACTGTTACTAATCCCTAGAGTAGCGACAATACTTTAATATGATTAATTATAGAATTATTAGTTTAGAAACAGGCCATTCTCACTTCTGCAATTTTTTTCTCAAGTACACTCTCCAATTTCAATTGCTAAAATCATAAAAAATGCACTTCCTGTAGTGAATAAAGTAATTGTGAAACAAACATTTGAACCACAAAATTTCCTATTGATCCATAAGTATCAAATTAATACCTTCACAGAATAATATACTTAGAGATAACCAGAATACAATGGACATCAATTCAAAAATGGACATCAATTCAAAACAAACTTTGTTTTCCTTTAGCACATGAATTTATATATATGAAAGGCAGAGAGACAATTTTTTCATGACGTATTTAAGTTTTCATTATATTATATTCATATAAAAATTTAAGAATAATTACAATGTCCTAGGCTAATTATGTGCCTCATATAAAGAGTATTATTTTATGAGAAGATTAAATGAATATCACATTAATTCAATAATTTGACCCTCACAAATATTTGAGTAAGATAAAAAAAAAAAATCTTTAGTCAGTTTTCATCTTTAAAAAATAAGCTATTTCTGCTTTTCTACTTAATGTAGTTCCTTCAATATATGATTAGTTTCATATAATAGCATTCAACCTGATGTTCATTAAGGAAAAGGTATGTATTATTACCCTAATAGGTTAAAACTGAGACCTGTGTAGATTTTAATTACACATTTGACTCCCTTTTTTTCCATATAAAACAGTGCATAAAATCTCACTGATAGATTTAATTGTTAAATGCTCATTGAGTTTTTATTCAATGTTCTTTTATTTTTGTATTTGAAAGACATGGTGTTCTAAGTGAAACATGAAAAGTAGAAAAATACAACAAAAAGTTGTCACTTTCAACAAGACTTAAGAGACCATTTTTCTCTCTGAAACAAATGTAGCTATGGGTATTTCTTTATCCACCTGCTATACTGAACTGTGACATGGCCAATTCATTATTTTCAGCTGTCTTCATATAGGTCCACAAGCTGTGTCATGTACAAGCTGATTTTTCTTAACCTTCTGAAATTGGATAATTCAGGTAACTTTATATAATAAATGTTTGTTTAATAACCGAGCTAAATGACATGTTGCATTTATAGAAACAAATGTTAATCCCTCGTCCACATGCCTATACACACACCTTATAACAAATTTGTCAGTCACTAGAGGTAAAGAATTCTATGTTGTCCTTTATACTTAAGTAGAAAAAAAGCAATAACTCAAATACGGAAACCCTTTTTTTCCAGACATGGGACATCTTGTCAATTCAGGTATTGTCAATAATTAAGAAAGCCACCTGATTTAAAAGTACTAAAACAAAAGTAACAACTACAAGAGGAAAAAAAGTAATGGGCAGACTTCAAAATATATGCAGATAGGTGAGGTAATACTTTTATACACATTCCAAGAAAATGTTCTGTTTCATATTCTTTAAGGAAAAAGTTACTTTCAACAACTTAGTTCTACAATTTCATCCTCTTTAGGAAAGCTGACAGCGATGTTCTTATGCTGATGCTGAATGCTTTAAATGGACAGGTCTCATCTCTTCTAATAAGTGCTCTGTGACTTAAATCTGTATAGTGAGAGCAGAATATAATTGTACTTAAAATATTCTTTTGCATTTCTTAATAATTACCTATTTATTTCCACTTATCTGTGAATAGACAAATCAACAATTATTTTCCTACAATCATTTTATTTTCGCAAAATATTTCATAAGTTTTTCCTTTTCTATACTTCTAAATATTTTTAAAACTTTTTTCTTTTTAAACTTTATTTTATTTTATTTATTTTTCTTTCTTTTTAAACAACTTTAGTTGTTTTCCATAAGTTTAAAACATTTAGAACTATTAGTATATAATTCTGGAAAATATTATTTTATCATTAAAAAAACATGTATCATGGACATGTAGTATAGTGTATCTAAGGTCTATAATGCACTATTCCCTTGGACATAGGTAAATGTAAATACAGCAGTCAACATAGATGGTTATTTATTCTGACTTTAAATTCTAAATTTGTGTTGAATAGTGTCATGTTAATTAAAACAGTTTATTTCCACCAGCCATACTTTATATTAAATTGTATCACAAAATTTCAAATGATGAATTACTACAATCTAAGCTCATGTGGACAGTAGAAATGACTGCTATTTGCTGTCATATAACACAATAAAATATACCTGAATCAGAAATAGCAGTGAGGACTGTCTTAGAGATATTTCAGTTGTCACCAAACTGAAACTATGTCAGTGAATGCTATGGGAATATATTTCCTGGTTTATTATATTGCATTTGTAGTCCATTACATCATGAGATTATCAGCTTCTTTATGGTAGTATTATGTTCTATTTTTGCATTTTCTATGCTGTCTATATTTGATGTGTGTTTTGGTCCATAGTAGGAAGATTACACATATTCACTTGAAATAAAAATTCTAGAAGCCTTAATAAAACCATAATAGACTTTGACTAAATATTTTTAAATTGTTTTTTGTAATATATTAATTTTTTTCAATTTAAACAAAAAAGAGATAAATCCTGCAGTAGACTAGTTATACTAGAATTTGAACACTTGCTAAAACATTAAATGCTTTAAAAATCTTAAATTAGTGTCATCTTTGACTTCTTTGAACAGTGTTTTATAGTTTTTGTTGTAAAGATCTTTCACTATTCTGGTAAGAAAGATGCCAAAGATTTTTTTTATTTTTTGGGTGGCTATTGTGAATAGGATTGTACTTTTTATTCTCTGCCTTTTTGTTGTAGAAGTACAAGAATGTGAATGTCTTTTGTACATTTATTTTGAACCCTGAGACTTTGCCAAAGTCCTTTATCAGTGAAAGGAAGTTTTTGACCGATTCTCTTGGATTTTCAAGATAGAGGATCACATCGCCAACAAAGAGGGATAACTTGACTTCTTCTTTTTCCACATGGACACCCCTGATTTCCTTCTCTTGTCTGATTGCACTAGCTAGGACTATCAACACTATTTTGAATAGGAGGTGTGAGAGTTGGCAGCCTTGTCTTGTTCTGGATTTCATTTCAGGGAAAATGACACAAACAAATGGAAAAATTTTTTTATGTTGAATTGGAAGAATCAGCATTGTTAAGATGTCCATCCTACCAAAGGCAATCTACAAACTCTATGCAATACCCATTAAATTACAAACATCATTCTTCACACACTTGGAAACAACAA
Source organism: Carlito syrichta (assembly GCF_000164805.1). Classification (NCBI taxonomy): domain Eukaryota; kingdom Metazoa; phylum Chordata; class Mammalia; order Primates; family Tarsiidae; genus Carlito; species Carlito syrichta. Next base: position 170,931 of record NW_007249971.1, on the reverse strand, counting down.
TACAGAAATTCTTATGGAAACATAAATGACCATGATTAGCCCAAATAATCCTTAACAAAAGAAACAAAGCAGGACATACTACACTTCCTAACTTTAAACTTTATGATAAGGCTACAATAAACAAAACAACCTAGTACTGGTACAAGAACAGGCATATAGACCAGCTTAGAAATTCCAGAAGCAAAACCTTAATTCTTCAACCAATTCACATTCAAAAAGCTTCCAACAAAACCAATGGGGAGAGGAAAATCTATTCAGTAAATGGTGCCGGGAAAACTGACTAACTATAGACAGAAGAATGAAACCAGGATCCCTACCTATCACCATAAACAAAAATCAACTCCAAATGGATCAACGACCTAAATGTAAAACCTCAAACTTTAAGAATCTTAGAAAATGCAGATGTCACTCTTACAGAAATCAGAATAGACAACCAATTCCTGATCAAAACCCCCAAAGCCCATGCCATAAAAAATAAGATAGATAAGTGGAGCCTCATCAAACTTAAAACCTTCAGCAAAACAAAATAAGCCATCAAAAGAGCAGGGAGACAGTCCACATAATGGGAAAAAACATATTTGCCAGCTGCATATCTGAAAAGACCTAACATCCAGGATCTACAGGAACTAAAATGTGCCAAAAGGAAAAAAGAGCAGGCCCATTCAAAAGTGTGCAAAGGATATGAATACACACCTCAAAAAAAGCACATATGAGCAACCAACAGATACATGAAAAAATGCTCAGTCTCACTAATTATCAGAGAAATGCAAATCAAAATCACATTGAGATCCAATCTAATTCCAGTAAGAATGGCCATTATTAATAAAACAGTAAACAACAGATGCTGGCAAGGATATGGAGAAAAGGAACCACTTCTACACTATGAGTAGGAATGTAAACTAGTTCAACCTCTAAGGAAAACAAGGTGGCAATTCCTAAAAGAGGTTGATATTGTCCTTCCATACAACCCAGCAATCTCCTTTCTGGGAATATACCCAGAGGAACTTAAATCACTCTACGAAAAAAGAAACCTACACACACATTTTTATTGCAGCACCATTTAAAATATCAAAAACCTGGAACCAACTGAACTGTCCATTGAAACTGGACTGGATAAAAAAAGATGTGGTACATATTCATGATGAAATATTATGCAACTCCAAACAAGAACAGAATTATGGACTTTGCAGCAACTTGGATGAATTTAGAGTCAATAATACTCAGTGATTTATCACAGAAATAATGAAATGTGTACCACATGCGCTCACTCATAAGCAGACCCTGAACACTTACCATGATACTATAAGAAAGGAATTGGCAGTAGCTGGACACTGCCAGGGAAGGGAGGGCTGGCACATAGCATCAAGAAGCTTTGTGAATCAAACCAGCCAATGTGGAGACCAAAGGGAGGTCCAAACTTTATTTCTATTATGATCACTTGTATATCTAATCCTGAACTATACCCCACATCTTTAAAATAAAATTTTAAAATGTTTTAGTTATGACTGTCGGTATGCATTTATGTTGTGATAATTCAATTTAAACCAAATTATTTTGATCTAAAAACCTCTATCTGCAAATAATGCAATTCTCTAAATTGAACATTTCACAAATATTCCATATAATATAATAATCCTGAATAATATAACTGAATTCAAAGACAAAATTAGATTATAACTCTAAAATATTGCATTATTATCAACTTGAAAAAATTAAAGTTGCACAGATTAAAATATTCTAAAAATATAGTACATTTTATTTATAGAATCAATATTATATGACAACATTAATACAATTTTTTATAAGTTTTGATTTCTCACAAAATGTTTTGTCATAATTAAGCATACAACTATTCAGAGACTTAATAGAATCAGACATAGTAGGATTGCTTGGTAATGTAACTGCTAAGTCCAAAGGTTTTTTTAGATATTTTCTGTACAAAAGGCCAAAAACAGACTTTCATGAACATTTCAAATCAAAGTAAAAAATAATAAAAAAACACTGAGTACTAAGTATTAAAGTTATTTGTATTTTTTCATTGGACATATTATAAGAAGATAAGGTAAGGTTTAACTGTTTCCTTTTTTCTAATCTTATTGGTCTAATTTTGATTAATGATTACATATTTAATTTAAAGACCTATCTTTCCTTGCCTACATCCTTTTCCCTGTGAATACTGTGGAAGCATAAAATGCTGTGGCATGGTAAATTCAAATTTAAATCAGTCTACCACTAAGCATTCTTAGCTTATGTAGCGAAAGTGGTTATTGGCATAGGAACCTCTAGATAGTTTTTATATTGTTTGTATTTAATACTTACAGACTTCCCCCAGATTCTGAATCCGAATTTTGGAGTAGAGTTTAGTAATCTGATATATTAACAGGTTTCCTAGGTCATTTTTATGGTAATAAAGTTTGAGAACTACAAGTTTAAAAATAGGGTTGGATAACAGTTACCTCTATCAGAAGTTTTGCTGTTGTTTTTCTTAGAAACAGGATATTACTTTCAGAAAATGAATAGTTGGGGAATAAGAAGGAAACAGGACGTATTTTTCAACACATAGCTTTAAATTCCATACAATGTGCCTATGTTAACTCTTATTAAACAGTCCCCTTTCTTTTTCTTTTAATTTCTGACTGAAGTATAATTTCTGACAAAGGCATATAGAACACTACCATAAATAAACTGATAATCTCATGATGTAAGGGACTACAAATGCAATATAATAAGCCAAGAAACATATCTTCAGAGCATTCACTGATGTGCTTCCAAAACATCTAAAACTTTGGTGACAACTGAAATATCTCTAAGCCGGTCTCCACAGCTATTTCTAGTTCAGGTAAATTTTATTGTGTTATATGATATATGAAATTGCTGCTGTTCACATGAGCTTAGATTGTAGGAACCCATCATTTGAAATTTTGTGGAACAGGTTAATATAAAGTATGACTGGTGGAAATAAACTTTTTTAATTACCAAGACTTACCGTTCTGTATGATGTAATGCATTACTGTGGACATATCTCTAGTGCCTTGTCAAAGTCAGGTTGCAAAGTCATTTTTTTTATTACTGTAAAAGCTATTACTCTGACTTGTCACATTTTTATGCCTAATCCAATGTTTTGTGGCTCTCCTGAGAATACTATTTATGCCATTAAAACTTGGCATAAAGAGAAACGGTATGAGTTCTCATGTTTATTTCAAATCATTCTGTGCCTTCAACCACCTTCTTCAATAGTCTATCTAGCTGAGAAATAAGCACTGCCCCTCTTGGTTTCAGAGAGGGCCCACTTCCAACTATGACTCAGATATGCTCTAGACTTTTTTCAGAATGACCCTCGAACAGTTTGATTTATTAATCCCTAGTCTCATACCTTTTCTTTTTTTCCATCATGAGTAATGCTTAAAACAGTTTTTCTTTTATGCAATTATTTGCTTAAGATACGTAATTTTCATTTCTTTTTTCTCCTGCTTTTCACTAGAGAAAGGTATTCTCACAACATAAGTTTTAGGGTAGCTTTGCATACATTCTTTGTTATTATTCAGACCCACATATTTTTATGAAAGTGTTTTTAATAAGTCAACTATTACTTTCTTGTGATAAAATTAAGTGCATATTTCTCTGTGGACATACTCATGAGCTCTTTTGTAGCAAATGCCAATGCCATTTATTTCTTGAAATTTTCTTTCATCCTCTTATGAGGCAAAACATTGTGTGTGTGTGTGTGTGTGTTTACTAACTAAACATTTCTCACTGTATTTTATTAGAGACTGGATCTTTAATAGTAAAGAACAAATATCCAACAATAAAATGGTTGGTATATCTTGCATGACTTCTACTTATTCCAATGTAAAATGAGTTAAATTACTTACTTTTCATTTTTTATCTGTTAAAATGTGAATTTTAATATTACTACGATATCATGTCTATTTGAGAGATATGATAATATTATTACTGTATAAAACTATTTGACACTTAATAACTACTCTAGTTATTAGTTTTAAATGTTATTTTTATAAAAATTATTATCAAATGTATTCCTTTGTGCATCCTGATTTCTGAACTTAGGTCTGCATCTGAATATGACATCCTCAGTTTCCTACTGGAAATTCCAGATTCTTCAATTGCAAACTACTGCTTTTCTTTAGTACAAATTTTTTTTGTGCTATTTATATATCTTTTTGTGTAATCACTATATTCTCCAAACTAGACATATACAGTAAATGTTATTTTTGAACACCACATGTCAATTCATATTTAATCAATTAATCTGTGTCATCCTTTGTGTTTTCACAATCACTTCCCAGTTCAGGTCAATTTTCACTTGCCTCTAAAAAACTCTACCAGATTAATCTCATAATATTACTCTATTTTAAAGTGTACCTAATTTTTTACTACAATTCCTTGTCTAAATTTTCTGTACTTGTTCCTAGTTAACTTTTCCATTCTTTTTTATTTTTATTTTTTAATTTTAAAGATGTGGAGTACAATTCAAGGTTAGGTAAACAAATGTTTATTATGCAGGTACCCTTGTTGATGAGGTGTGCTCCTTTCTCCCCTGGCAGTTTCCCTTAACTGCCAGCCCCATTCCCCTCCCCTGACAGTTTCCCACTACTGCCAATCCCTTTCTTATAGTATTAGGATAATTGTTCAAGGCCATCTTATGAGTGAGAACATATGGTACTCTGTTCTTTGTTTGTGTGACAGATCACTGAGTATGATAGACTCTAAATCTATCCAAGTTACTGAGAAGTTCATGTTTGTCCTTCTTTCTGGCTGCATAATATTTCATTGTGTATATGTACCACGTTTTTAAAAATCCAGTCAAGTGTCAATGGGCAGAATGGTTGGTTCCATGTTTTTGCTATTGTCAACAGAGATAAGATAGACAAGTGAGACCTCATAAAACTGATAACCTTATCCTTTCTTATTTTCATGAAAATCAGCATTAGTAAATCTTTTTGCATAGCATATTTGGGATTTTCTCAATGTTTTCTGTCCAGCAATTTAAATCAGACCTTGATTTTGCCTGCTGGAAAGAATTTCTAGGTATACCAAGTGGTACAATAGCACCAAGAAAAATTTTTTAAAACTTTTTTTGAGCAAACAGTGATTATGTATTCGGCAGCTCTAAAACAGTGGTTTGGGGGCTCTACTGAGTGAACACAAGGGGAGTGCTTTTATAGAGTAAATATGAAAGTAAAGCAAATAAAACATTTGATAGGTTACAGTTACACAGTTGTCTTATTTGATCTATCCAGCTGGAAAATCCCTATTTATACAACTTTAAATTATTTGAGAGCTTATGATTGGTTATTCTTAAGTTTTATTTTTATTTACTATAGGACATTTATAATAAATGGCTTAAGTTTTGTTTATGTTTGCAGCTCAAGGAAGATTATTACTGTTATGAGGTCTAACTGGCTTTGCTCAGATTCTTCAGGGCCACTTATCATTATAATTTACACAAGAAACAGTGTTCAGAGCTTCTAAAATCACAAATATATGCATTCAGTTCAAATCATTATTATCCATGTATTTATTTTTTTCTCCTAAAGTGATCTCATGAAATAACTTTTCTTTCTCATAAAAAATAAAATAATTTACCCAGTCTTACATTCTTTTATTTATTTGGACAATTTTTTGTTTGCTTTCTTCTTTATCCAGTGTAGATTCTGTAGTTCATTATTATAGTCACTCTCCTAAAAATTACTCCCTTCTCCACTTGGCCATCATATATATTTGTCTGGCTTTCTAACTATGAGTAAATACAAATATTTATTTTCCATATGTTTTACTAATGAAATTATTTCTGAAGAAACATTCCACCTGCTAGAATAAGAGTACTAATATAAATTTATGTGAGTATTTAAAGAATCCTTGCTCACTCTCTATATTTATTTTCTTCCATCTTTCCTCTTAACTCGAACTTGCCGTACTTTGCTCTCTGCTGATGGCTTTAGCCTTTATGTCACTGAGAAAATAAAAGCTATGAAACACAAATCCTTTCATCTTCCTTAACTGAAATGTTTTATATATTTGCCTCTGAACCTATTATCTTTTCCTTTTCTTCTATAAAGGTTGAAGAAGAATTTCATCCTCAGTCAAAGGACAATCCTTCCACAGGTATTATGGATAACATTTAAATGACTTATATTTCACTTATTTCTAAGCCTTATTTATAGCTCCTTCTCAAAAGAATCATTCACATTAGGAATTATGGCCCTTTAAAAAAATGACCATTCTTAAAGGAAAATCTTTCCTTGAATTTTATCTTACTGAAATTTGATATTATCTTTTTTTCATAGGAAATATTTTGAAAAATATTACTGGCTTGATTTGCTTCTACTTCCTCACCAGGTATTTCCTTTTTAATCCATGCCACTCTAGTGTTTATTTCCCCTCTACCCTCCTGACCTCTTTGCATGCAAATCCAATGTATTCATCTCTGTTCTCTTATTATTTCCTCTAAATGTATTTCAGATGGTTGGCCTCTTCTCACTAGAAGCAGTTTCCTCTCTTAGTGTCTATTATTCCCTGTCTTTGCCTAGGTTTTTCTTATGATTCTTAGAATTTATCTCTGTTTTTGCTTTTAAAATCTCTAAAATTCTTCTATAAATTGAGATTTCTTTAACAATTCAGCCTTAAGTTATTTACCTTTTTCAATATATATGCTTATGTGATTACATTTGTACTTGTTATTTAAATGCCATCTATAAACCAACTGCTTCCAACATTCTATGTGTGATACAAAACAATCATCTGAGTCATCAAACTATATACCTAACTACCTCATTTGATTCTATTTATAAATGTATAGTAAATATCTGAAATACAACAAAATTTAACTCTTGGTTTACCCTATATTTTGTTACTAGTTTTCCCTTTCAAGCAAATATTAAGCAAGTTTTAATATTCCCTAGCATTTCAAGCCCAAATTGCAAGATTAATTAATTTCTTTCCATTACCCATCTTATTTATTTGCCAAGTCTACAGACCCAACCTCTAGATGATATAAGATTATATTATAAATAAATCTAAATTTCTTTATTTGCACTGACACCACTCTATTCAGGTCACCATGTCATGTCCAGACACCTTTCCTTGCCTTCCTAAGTGGTCCATCTCTGTCAATCTGATCCAGTCACATCCATTCCTCCACCTAACTACCTTACTGATCTTTTGAAAGTGTAAATGGCTTATGTTATTATGTATTCTCTTCTGAAGTGTTCAACTATAGATTTCCATTAAACTGAATACAAAAGAGATTCTCTTTTATGTGGCTTGTAAGCCTCTTTACAATCTAGTTTTTGCCTATCTATAGAAACATCATTTTATTGAATCTCCTTCTTCTTCATTATGTTTTAGTCCTTGAGGGCTATGATAATGTTGAGAGAAAATTCTCAATAGATCTCTTTCTATGCATTTAATAAACATAGACAACAGATGTCCATTGTTCTGGTTAATGTTAAGTATGTTTTTATAGTAAATTACTTTGAAAGGGATAGAGGTAGTCTTTCTCCCGACCAGTGTTTAGTTAAAGCCTTAGAAAATAAAGATGACATCTGCATCCAGATCAAAATGGCAGACAGTTCCACCCACTGTAAAAAATGTAAATTGCTTCTGCTCTGTAATGCAATCCGCTAAATATGAAAATGTGAGCTTGCCCTCTTTGCATTGAGCAGTAGGGAATGAAGTTGGAAACTAACACAAATGCTGATAATCTGGCTGCTATTATTGTATGAGTCTTAACAGTAATCATTGTGGTATGTGTGTTTGCTGATATTGAAAAAAAATGTGAATATCTAGATCTACACTCCTCTTTAAAATTGTAACTTTACCCTAATCTGGGCCCTCAATTATTGGTAAAATCATTTAGCTTGAGGAGACACTGATCTTTATGTGAGATGTACATTCTCAATTCACTAGTGATCTCTCATCCTCTTTTTTACCTAAATACTGAGATATGCTGTCATTTGTTATTTATCATTAAGCTTGCTCTACTGTTTTCAGTATTGCCAAGGTAAGGGAGGAAACAAAAGCTAGATCCAAAGGATCAGGGTTTAGCACAAAAATTATGAAAGAATATATTTCTTTCAGTTAGTCAAAAATATACATATGTGTTTAATAAGCAATCACAGAGTATCCCTGTGGGAAGAGTACAATTAAGATCCTATTAACATGCAAATAAAGTGCGTTTAGGTTAAAAAAAAATTAAAGACACCCTTCTACTTAACTCATTTACCTTACCTAACGGGCCCCGATAGGCATTTGAGTCACAATCTCTGCTCTCTGAAAGTGCCCCATTTTCAGTTCCTAAAACAAGCCAAGGACAGTTGTAGTTAGTACTTTTTTATATTTTCATGCTTTTTCATCTGCAAGGAGTGAATTTTTTGTGGATTTTCACAAGGCTTGTCTTTTAATTCTCCAAATCTTAGTTTAAATATCATCATCTCAGACAGGTTTTCTCAAACATCTTTTCTAATTAGATCTGTCCCTGTCATTTTTTACCATGGCATATTTTCATGATCTTAATGGCACTTTTCTACATTTGTAGTTTCACAGTGATTTATTTATGTATATAATGTCTATTTTGCAACTAGAATACAAGATTCTTGAGGTACCTTGCCAAGGCATATGTATATATCTATTACATAGATATATATCTATTACATAGATACATATCTATTACATAGATATGTATCTATTACATAGATATGTATATATCTATTACATAACAAAGCACACAATTTTACTGAATTCAATATTTAATGGTTAAATTAAAAAAATTGTTTTCAAATATATTCTGATGGGATAGTTTGACATGTTCACACTGTATGTGTTGTTCTTGGCACTGAGGAATTTTACTAATAATGTGCAATTTTTGGTGGTTTTGACCACTTAAGAATTTTGCTCTTTTGTGATGTTTAACTTAACAAAAAGTGAAAAAAAATTCCTAGAATAAAAAACATAAATCTCCAGCTATTCCAATTAGATCAACTGTTGTGTCATTCTATTTTATAGAACATACACCATTTACCTTTTTAGATAGTACATTTCATCTATATTTTGCCAGTTCCCAAATTATTTTTAAATTTTTAAATTTTTAAATTTAATTTTATTTTAAAGTAGGTGGAGTACAATTCAGAATTAGATATACAAATGTTCATTGTACAGGTAAAGTTTGGTCCTTACATTGGTCCCTACTTCACCTGGTTTGAGATCAGGTATCTTATTGATAAAGTGTGCCCCCCTCCACTGGCAATTTTTAATAGTATTATGATAATTGTTCAGGGTCTGCTTATGAGTGAGAATATGAGGTACTAAGTTCTTTGTTTCTGTGGTAGATCACTGAGTACTATAGACTCTAAATACATCCAAGTTTCTGAGAAGTTCATAATTTTGTCCTTTTTTATGGCAGCATAATATTCCATCATGTATATGTAGCACATTTCTTTTAGCCAGTCCACTTTTAATGGATAACATGGTTAGTTCCATGTTTTTGCTATTGTGAATAATGCTTCAATAACATCCTCTAGGTATATTCCCAGAAAGGGTATTGCTGGGTTGTGTGGCAGGTTGATTTTTAGGTCTTTTATGAGTTACCACACTGTTTTCCACAGAGGCTGTACTACTTAACAATCAATGCAGAAGTGTTCCCTTTTCCCCACATCCTCTCCAGCATCTGTTGTTTTCTGAGTTATTGATGATGGCCATCCAGCTGCAGTTAGGTGGTATCTCAGTGTGGTTTTAATTTGCATTTATTTGATAAGTGAGGCTGATCATTTTTTCATGTATCAGTTGACTGTTCATATGTCTTCTTTGGAGAAGTGTCTATTCATATCTTTTGCTCACTTTGTAATAGGGCTGTTTGTTTTTTTCTTTATGGCACATTTGAGTTCCTTGTAGATCCCAGATGTTAGTCCTTTGTCAGATATACAGTTGGAAACTACTTTTTCCCATTCTGTTCTCTTGATAGTTTCTTTTGCTTTGCAGAAGCTTCTCAGTTTGATGAGGTACCACTTGTCAATCTTATCTCTATGGCATGGGATTTGGGGGTTTTAATCAGTAATTGGTTTCCAGTTCCACTTTCCATAATGGTGTCTCCTGCATTTTCTCAGCATCTTATACTTTTGAGGTTTTATATTTAGGTACTTAATTCATTTAGATTTGAATTTTTGTATTGTGATAGATAGAGGTCTTGTTTTAATCTTCTGTATGTGTTCACGAGTTTTACTAGCATCATTCACTGAATAAGTTTTTCTCTCCCTAGGCTTTTTAGTGGAGGCTTTGTCAAAGATGAATTGGTTGAGAAATTGAAGTTTTGCTTCCAGAATCTTCATCCTGTTTCATAGGTCTATATGCCTGTTCCTCTACCAATACCAGGTTGTTTTGATTATTGTAGCCTTATAATAAAGCTTAAAGCTTGGAAGTGTGATTCCTCTTGCTTTGTTTCTTTTGCTGAGAATTTTTTTTTGGCTACTAGTGGTCATTTATGTTTCCAAATGAATTTCTGGATTGTCATTTACAGGTCTGAGAAGAATGATGTTGGTAATTTAGTGGGTATTGCATTAAATCTATAGATTGCCTTGGATAGGATAGACATTGAGACAATAGTCATTCTTCTAATACATGAGCTTGGAATATTTTTCCATTTGTCTGTGTTATCTTTGAGTTCTTTAAATAGTGTTTTGTAGTTTTTGTTGTAAAGGACTTTCATTTCTCTAACTAAAAGGATGCTGAGATATTTTAATTTTTTTGTTGCTATTGTGAATGGAATTGTACTTTTAATTTGTTTCTCTGCCTGTTTGTTGTTGATGTATAAAAATGTAACTGTCTTTTGCACATTTATTTTGTACACTGAGACCTTGCCAAAGTCCTTTATCAGTGAAAAGAGGTTTTTGACAGATTCTCTTGGTTTTTGACAAGAGAGGTTTTTGACAGATTCAATATATAGAATCAGAACATCAGCAAAGAGAGATAACTTGACTTCCTCTTTTCCTACTTGGATACCTCTGATTTCCCTTTGCTTGTCAGATTGTTCTAGCTAGGACTTCCAACACCGTGGTGAACAGGAGGGGCAAAGGTGGGCAGCCTTGTCTTGTTCTAGTTTTCAGGCGTAATGCTTTCAATTTCTGAACATTTAGCAATATGTTGCCTGTGGGTTAATCATAGATGGCTCTTACTATTTTGAGGTATGTTCCTTCTATGCCTAGTTATTTAAGATTTTTTATCAAGAAGGGATGCTGGATTTTATTGAAAGCTTTTTCTGCTCATGATATAATCTAAGAATTCCTATTTTTACATCTGTTAATGTATTTAATCACATTTATGTCTTGTAGATGTTGAACCAGCCCTGCATCCAAGTTGAAAGCCCACTTGGACGTGGTTGATTATTTTTAAAATGTCTCATTGGGTCCAATTTGCTGGAATTTGTTGAGATTGTTTGCATTCATGTTCACCAAGGATACTGGCCTGTAGTTCTCTTTCTTTGTTGGCTCTTCATCCAGTTTGGGTATCAGTGTGATGTTAACTTCTCATCATGATTTGAAGAAAGTTCCATCTTTCTTAATTGCTTGGAATACTTTCAGTGGGATTGGTATCACAGCCTCCTTGTATGTTTTGTAGAACTCTGCTGGAAAGCTGTCTGGTCCATGACTCTTTTTGTAGGTAGTTTTCTTATGAAAGCATCAATTTCCTGGGTTGTTATTGATCTATTTAATGCCTCAGTTACTTTCTGCTTCAACTTTGGAAGGTTGTGTGATATAAGAAAGTTTTCCTTTTAATTTAGGTTTTCAATTTGTTTCTATGCATAGTAATCTCTGTCATTTTTTTTTTATTTCTTCAGGGTTCACTGTGATTTCATCTTTTGCATTTCTGATTGTGTTTATTTGGATTTTCTTCTTTCTTTTACTTGGTCTATCTGGCTAGGGGTCTGTCAATCTTATTTACCCTTTCAAAGAAACAGAAATGTTTTGTTTATTTTTTCTATGATATTTTTGTCTTCAGTGTCCTGTATTTGGACTTTTACATTGATAATCTTAATTCTTCTGCTGAAGTTAGAATCTTGGTGGTCTTGTCTTTCTAGCTCCCTTAGGTGATTTGTTAGGCTGTTAGCTTGTGATCTTTCCACTTACTTGATGTGTGTTCATAAAATAATTAATTCTCTTCTCAATAATGATTTCATAGCATTCTAGAGGTTTTGGTAAGATGTGTCTTTATTTTCATTTGTTTCTAGAAACCTTTCAATTTCTGCTTTGTCACCTAAGGAAGCTGGAAATGTAAGACCACCAAAACCCTAACATCAGCAGAAGAATCCATATCACTAAAAAGAAAAAAAAATCCTAAATACAGGGCATAGAAGACAAAAATATAATCCCCAAAATCAATGAAACAAAAAGCTGGTTCTTTGAAAGAATAAACAAGATAGACGGCCCCTTAGCCAGACTGACCAAGAAAAAGAGAGAGAAAACCCAAACAAAGTCAATGTGAAAAACTAAGATGAAGTCACTACTGACCCTGAAGAAATACAAAAGATTATCAGAGACTACTATGTACAATTGTATGGAAGTAAACTTGAAAACCTAAATGAATTGGAGGACTTTCTGACATCACACAACCTCCCTAGGTTGAAACAAAAAGAAACTGAGACCCTAAATAGACCTATAACAATCAAGGAAATTGATTATGTCATAAGAAAACTACCTACAAAAAAAGTCCTGGACCAGATGGCTTTCCAGAAAAATTCTACAAAACATAGAAGGAGGAACTGATACCAATCCTATTGAAAGTATTCCAGGTGATTGAGAAAGATAGAACTCTCCCCAAATCATTTTATGAAGCTAATATCACATTGATACCCAAGCTAGGTAAAGACCCAACAAAGAAAGAGAACTACAGGCCAATATCTTTGATGAACATAGCTGCTAAAATTCTCAACTAGATTCTAGCAAACTGGATTCAACAACACATCTGAAAAATCATCCATTGCAATCAAGTAGGCTTCATCCATGGGATGCAAGTCTGGTTCAACATTCTTAATGTTGACCATACATGTAATTATTTACATCAATAGATGTAAAAACAAAAGCCTCACTTGTCATCAAGGAGATGCAAATTAAAACTTCCCTGTGATTCCACCTAACTCCAGTCAAAATGGCCATCATCAATAACTCAAAAACTAACAGATACTGGAGAGGATGTGGCAAAAAGGGGACACTTCTACACTGTTGGTGGAAGTACAAACTAGTTCAGCCTCTGTGAAAATCAGTGTCGAGAGTCCTAAAAGCTTTAAAAATTGGCCTTCCATATGACCCCACAGTCCCCCTACTGGGAATATACCCGGAAGAACTCAGGTTACTGTATGAAAAAGATACTTGCACACGTATGTTTGTTGCAGCATTGTTCACAATTGCAGGAACATGGAACCAATCAAAAGAGGACTGGATTTAAAAAAATGTGGTACGTATACAGAATGGAATACTACACCACCACAAAGAAGAACAAAATCATGAACTTCACAGCAGCCTGGATGGAATCAGAGTCTATAATACTGAGTGATCTCTCACAGAAACAAAGAACTGAGTATCACATGTTCTCACTCATAAGTGGACCTTGAACAATTACCATATTACTATAAGAAAAGGATTGAAAGTGGTGGGAAACTATGGGGAGAGGGCTGTGTGTGTGTGAAGGGGTGGGATTGCCAGTAGTTGATATCTGCCTGGGGAAGGGGAGGGCATACCTCATCAATAAGGGTACATGCATGGTGAATATTTGTATACCTAGCCCTGAACTGTGCACCACAATTTTAAACAAAAATTAAAAGAGGCAAAAAAATATTCTGCTTTGATTTCCATGGTGATCCAAGTGTTGTACAGAATCATGCTGTTTAGTATCCATGTCTTTGGGTGTTTTGGGGAGGATTGTTTGTGTTGTTATTTATGTTTATTCCACTGTGGTCTGACAAGGTGCATGGTAGTAATTCAATCTTATGGAATTTTTTTATGCTTGATTTATGACTGAGCATGTGGTTGATCTTGGAGTACATTCCATGTGGTAAGGAGTAGAATGCATATTCTGTGGTTGTGGGGGGAATGTTCTGTAGATATCTATTAAGTCCATTTGGTCAAGTGTCAAGATGAGGTTTTGGAACTCCTTGTTGATTTTTTGCCTCAATTATCTATCTAGGGTTATTTGTGGGATATTTAAGTCCCTAGTTATGATAGTGTTAGAGTTAATATTATTTTTTAGTTTGCTTAGAAGCTGTTTAGAAAAGTTAGTGCTCCTATGTTAGATGCATAAATGTTTAAGATGAATATTTCTTGTTGATGGGTTGAAACTTTTATCATTATGTAGTGGTCTTTTGTATATTTTAAATTTTTGGTAGCGTAAAGGATATTTTATCTGACATTAAGATTGCAACTCCTGCTTTCATTTGTGTCTGTTCACTTGAAAATTTATTTTCCATTCTCTAACTTTGAGTCCATGAGTGTCATTTCTGGTAATATGAGTCTCCTGGAGAGAGCATCTTGTTACATCATGTTTTTTAATCCAGTTTGCCATTCTGTGTCTTTTCTGTGGTGTATTCACATTCAGGCTAATTATTGATATGTGAGAGTTTATTCCTGTCAAGCGATTCTTATATAGTTTATTGTTGTTTGTTTATTTGCTTGATGGTTGTTTTTTTTTTTTAATTTTGAGTTGATATATGTGTGAGTTTTTAATCTTTTTTCTTGAATTCTCAGGAAGAGCATTATTGTTCACTTTTTCTTTCTTCTGTGCTTAATACTTTCTTAAACATTTTTTGTAGAGCTGGTCTGGAGGTGGCATAAACTCTTAGGGATTGAATGTCTGGGAAGGATTTTAGTTCTCCATAGCTGATGAAGCTTAGCTTAGTTGAGTAGGTAATTCTTGGTTGAAATTGTTTATCTTTGAGAACTTTGGAGATTGGACTCCAGTCTCTTCTAGTCTATAATTTTTCTGTAGATATGTCTGTTGCTATTCTAATTGGTCTTCCCTAGTAGGTAGTCTGACCTTTCATTCTTACTGCTTTTAGGTGTTTTTGTTTTAAACCTACTTTGTGTGAGTGAATTACTATGTGTCTAGGAGTTGGTCTTCTCATTTGATGTCCTGCATGGGTTCTCTGAATCTCTTGTCATATCTCTGAGGAGATGAGGGAAGTATTATTGGATAATTTCATGGAATGTTTGTTCCAGGGTAGTTTATCTGCCTCTATCTTCCTTAGGAATGCCAATTAATCATAGGTTCCCCCTCTTGATATAATCACACATCTCTTGGAGACTTTCTTCTGTCTTTTTAAGCTTCTTTTCTATGTTTGCAACAGTTTGAGTTAGTTCCATATTTTGGTCCTCAAGCTCTGAGATTCTTTCTTCTGCTTTTGTGCTTGTAAGTTGTTATTTATTTTGTTTACTGTATTCTTTATTGCCATTATCTCAGTTATCAACTGCTTCATTCTTTGCTCTCGTATCTCCCCATTTCTATTCATTCTCTCTATTAATATCTTGACATCTGGGTTTATGTTTTGGACCAGTGTTTCTGAGGGATCTTCATTGTTTGAGTTCTAAAGTCTGTGTTCTCAGGTGCTGTCTTCCTGGGAGTCTGGATATGACCTGTGTTCTTCCTTTGGTTCTTCTTCATTTTTGATCCCCCCCCATTGTACAGTGATAGGCGGATAGTTTTCAGTTCTGTTTGCTCAATCACCTATTCTTGCATATGAAGATCCTCTGGATTTGTTAAATTTTGAAGACAGACTGGAGCTGGAAAGGCTGTGCTCTTTGCAGTTTTGAGATTTGATTAAGGTGTGATGGGGAAAGCTGTGGTTCAGAAGCTACCTGCAGATCACAGTTCTGCTGATTATGTGTGTGGACCCCCTGAAATCTACTTACCTCCACCTTACAATCTGTCCTTGTTGTGGAGGTGTATGTATGCCCCTTGAAAGCAAAATGACATAAGAAAAAGACAAAGAATGAAAAAAAGAAGGGCGATGAAAGGAAGAAGACGAGAGACAAGGAGGAGAAGGAAAACAGACAAGCACACTAACTAATGAATAAACAAAGAAAACAAAATAAAACAGAGACAAACATACAAAAAAAAAAAACTAATGGTGCACTAGCCGTCAGAATTATTCATATGCAAACAGAAAACTTAAAAACTAAAAACAGAACCAAAACAAATACAAAACTCATAAGCAAAAACAGGGGGAAAAAAGTGTTCTTTATGTGGCCATTTCTGGAACTTCAGGTTTCTTCCTTTTTCTTTCTTTCTTTTTTTTCTTTTTACTGGTGGGTCCCAAGCACCACCACTGCTTTGGGTTGCCTCTGAGGTAGAGAGTGGGCTCCAGTCTCCAGTCCCTCTCCTCTACTCTCAGTGCAGGCTGATTTGGTTGCTCTCATCATGGGTCAGATGTTCCACAGACTGTTGTGGGAGGAGGGGTGAATTAGATCTGTCTCACCCCAACTCATCTGCTATTGCTACAAAGTCTCTCACTCAGATCAGATATGTCCATGCCTGGTCCAGCTTGGGGGTGGAGTGTCTTTTTCTCCATGTCCATTACTGAAGCTTCCATTCTGGACCAGCAATGGTCAATTCCAGGAGGGTGTAGAGATCATCTGCAGGTCTTAGGTAGGAGGCTGAACAGAGTTAGGTGGGCCAACACAGATCACTGCCTGGTCCTAGGACAGAAAAAATGGTGGCAGTAGGCATTTTCTTGCCAGTGTCAAGACTCAGCTCCAGATTTCCTCTACGTGTCTTCTCCATAGTACCTGTTGCCAGTGTCTGGGCTGCTGCTATAAATGGTGGCATGGGCCAACTGCCAGGTGGTAGGGAGCAACTGATCTCTGCTGCCTTCTCCCTAGGGACCCCTGCGAATGATCTTGTGCACCAGAGGTTCCAATCTCAGACCAGTGGTGTGTTGCAAACACCTTCAGAGGGGACCCCCAGATGTTTGATCCTGAGTCTCCCCTCAGACGGACTTTTGCTCATCCACATGCACACCCCTGTGCATGCAAACTGCCTTTATGGACACTCGCCTGTGCCGAGACTCTTACACTCCCACCATTTCCATCATTTTTTGACATTCCAGCTGTTCCCAAATTCTTTTTTTTTTTTTCCCTGAACCAAGAGATTTATTAAAGGGGCAGTTACACGAAGGGACTGTAACCAAGGAAGAACAAGAGAGAGAGAGAGAGAGAAAGAGAAAGAGAAAGAGAGAGTAAGAGAGTGGTGGGGAGAGAGAGAGAACAAGAGAGACTGAGAGAGAGAGAGAGAGAGAGAGAGAGAGAGAGAGAGAGAGAGAGAGAGAAAAGGGAAGAAAGAGTGAGAGAGCCAGCAAGAGAGTGGTGGGGACAGAGAGAGAAAGCAAGAGAGAAAGAGGTCCCAAATTCTTTAACTCCATGCCTTCCATCCAGTGGTGACTTGAGGAAGTTCTGATTTGTAGCTTTTATCAATGTCTGTGTCATTGATGATATTAAGACTAATTCTAGGCTATTTACATGAAGTCACTGAATACAGAGTTGAAAAGAGATGTACACAATCCACTCAAGAGCTGGACTTTTTATAATGTCCTCAATATATATGTTTATACATGTCAAGTTAGCAAACAGACTGATTAATTCTACCTGGTTTAGAAGTTGTGTCTTCATTTTTAATATTTATTTAATAAATAATTTGATGTTTAATATCTAAACTTGGAAAGTTCTCTTGCTTTATTTCTTTTTAAAGCTTATTTAGTGCTAAAGTGATTCTTGTTAAATTTTAGTTGCACATATACGTAGTAAATTTCTTTCTTGTGTTATTATGCTTTCTTGGAGATAAGTAGATGATGTCATAAGGAGATGAAGGAGTAGATGTATCATCAAAAGACCTATTGCAAATACCTTCCTATATTTTAATCAATGCTCACATTTATTATCCATTTTCTCACTGTATTACTTACTTTAGTTTCACATATTAGGAATATGATTAAGCTACCACAAGGAAAAAATCTAGAATTTGCTTATAAGTACACATATATTGACATAATTATTTATATAAATGCATGCTTATAATATAAAACCATTGATCTGATTGCTATAGATATAATTGGATTTTTTCATTTTTTAAACTACTTTTTTGCCCACCTAAGGTGGTTTCAAGTGTGTATTAATTGAAGTAATATTACAATAATACAAATATTACTTAAAAAATATTTTTGTGGTTACTTTATGTGCTTTTTATAATTATTTACTTTCTTTAATAAGGTCTTATTTTTACCTTTATTTCATACTAGAGAAAAATGAGAAAAAATAAATAACTTGACCAATTACACACATATGATATGTAAAAGAACTGGGGAGCTGAGAGACACAGATCAGTTTGCAAATATAGGGAAGAATAGATGCACTAGAAAGTCTAGAAAAAAGACAGCAAGAAAAAGAATCCTCAAGTTCCTCAAAATCTCAAATTCCTTGTCTGAGTATTTTCTTATGTCAGTTCTGATGCTAATTCATTGTCCATATATGTCATTATCCCCACTCTTTATATTTCCCCTGTGCTGAAACTTGTTCAAGTGGTGTTTACTTGACCAAATTTAATGCCTTTCCTGTAGCAATTTGCCCTTTCAAATGTAAGTAATCATGAAATGAAACAACATCCAAGACACTGAAAAAAATCAAACAGATACTGGAGTTGGTATTTGGTATGACTGATGAACTATATTTAAAGCTCACATCAACAGTAACTTACCTGTTACCAGTGTGATGCCCTAGTAAGAATAAAAAGTACTTAGAGCAAAAAATGAAAGTACTATAAATATTATAAATATAAATATTAATCCAGAGAAATGAAGCATACCATACTTAATTTTTACCTTTACTCATAATTCTATCTGGCCATTTGAAAAACAGTATAAAAATGATACAGTAGTACATTTGTTTTAGACGTTAGTAAAATAATTTTGTTAAGATTTTTAAAAATTTCTGGGAAAGAGAGTGTTGGGCAAAGCAATCTATTACACAGTCTGCATTTTTT
The DNA here is from genome assembly GCF_000164805.1 of Carlito syrichta. Lineage (NCBI taxonomy): Eukaryota > Metazoa > Chordata > Mammalia > Primates > Tarsiidae > Carlito > Carlito syrichta. The sequence goes on along the minus strand of NW_007249971.1, from coordinate 151,902 downwards.
AAAGAAAATTATCATATATGCTACAAATCTATAATTTGGAAAAAGTTTTATCATTACCTACTGTTTTACTATGAGTTTGATTATATTTTTAACAATTTTATGTCCTCAGAATACCAGGTAAGGGTGTAGGTGGCAAGTTTTTGTAAAACATAAGCCATTAGCACATTTTAGTTTCATGCTTCCCTTTAAATATATGATTTCATTGCTAAATAATTTTTTTGAATAATGTTTTAAGTAGAAAAACTCAGTAGTAATATTATAGGTTTATCCAGAACCTGTACTGAAACAAAGTGGCACGTATTTGTTCCCACATTACTAGGCTGTATGATTGATGATGGCAATTACTAGAAAGAACAATATTAGTTTTACAGTTATTGGTAATAACTTAAAGTACTAAAAATAAAATCCCATATTTCACTATATACTCCTATCACCACCAAAATATGTGACAGAAGAACATTTTAAAATTCCTGTATTTTACACTGGCTGCATGAGTAGAAACTGGCAGAGTCAAATCATTTATATCTCCTTATTACTCACTTGCAGAGGCCATTGAGAATATGGAACTAGTGATGGATATTTTTGTGGCAGATGTTTTACACTGTATTAAATTTACCATGCATTAGTTCCACTGCAGTTTATTAAAGTTTCAGAAAAAGATTAGCAGTACAATAACAAGACATACAATTTGCTTACTTTTGTTCCTCATTGACAAAAAACATTTATTTACTCATAAATTATAAGTATTATAACTATGGAATATACATGTAGTCAGTAAATATTTAAGAAGACAATCTAAGTAAAGCATTCCAGACTTTTAGACAAACTGTTACAAAATATTTCTTCTTCTATAAATAAAATATACATTTGCTATACTCTGCATTTTTATGTCTGCTATAAGTTATGCATTGAAATCTTAATTTCCAAGTTGGTAGTATTAAGAAGTAGAGCCATTAGGAGGTGCTTAGGATATGAGGGTTGTATCCTCATTATTGGAACTAATATCCTTATAAAAGAGACTTGAGGGAGTTCATTTACCTCTTCTACAATGTGATGCTACAGTGAGAAGATCATTTATAAAGAAGTCTATCACTAGGCATTACATTTGTGATACATTAATATATAACTTCACAGCTGTCAGAACTGTGAGATATAAATTTCTGTTATTTATAATTGACCTAGTATATGGTATTTTATTTTAGCAGCCCAAATGGACTAAAATAACATCTAAATAAAACATTATGTATACCCCTAAAATAAAAGGAATTAACAAGGCATTAACAAAAATATTTTCTATTTTCTAAGAAAACTGTATTTAGTTTTATAAATAGGTAGATACATACACGCACACACACACACACACACACACACACACACACATATGAGTGCTATATATACATATAGAGTGTCTAAGAGCATTAAGTCTGGAGCAAACTTTCTTGGTTTAAGTACCAGCCTACCAATTACTATGTGGTTTTTGAAAATTTACTTAAACTTTATTGTGCCTTATTTTCCAAATAAATAAAATAAGAAAAAGATGACTATTTCTCAGAATTGTTATGAGGATTTTAAAAGTTTATATCAGTAATGCGTATAAGACAATATCTGGCACAAAATTTATACAATTTAAATGTTATTTATAATTTTGATTCATTTCTGGAGTCCTCTTCATATCATAACTATTTTGCATATCCATTTTCAGTAGCTATCACATACAAGCATCAATACACTAGAAAAAATAAAATTTTAACAAAAATATCTCAAACAATTTTAAAGTTATTATGTCTTATGTTGAGATTTTCACCTAAATATGAGCAAGACAAAGAAATCAGACAATAAATACAATTTAATTTAGAAAGCAGAGCATATGAAAAGAGACTGTATATGTCAGCACAAATACTTTTCTTTTTTTTTTTTAGTCTGTGTCTCACTCTGTCTCAGGCTGTTGTTTGTTCAGTGTCAGGATCACAGCTCACCACAGCCTCCAACTCTGGAGTTCAGGCAATCCTTCTGCTTCAGTCTCTCAGGAGCTAGGAGTACAGGTGGTCATCATTATGCCTGGATAATTTTTTTTTTCTTTTGGAGAGACGAGATCTCACTATGTTGCTTAGTGAGTCTAAACCTGGACTCAAGTAATCCTCCTACCTCTGCTCCCAAAGTGCTGAGGTTATAGATGTTAGCTATCATATCTAGCCACCCACAAATATCTTTTTTAAAAATATAGAATAGATTTTTAGATGAGATATTGAAAAGCTTTATAACTGGGGAAAAAATGAAAGCCATATTCTTCTTCAATTCACTCTGAGCACATTCATTGTGAAATACACTTGAATTTGGTTCATTTATCACTCAACTCATATGACCCTATTCCTTCCTTTCTGCTACTGTAGAGTGTAAAAAGTTAAATATTTTTCTCCTAACAATTTTCCAGCTAGATATAACTTGTTAAAATAGTTCTGGCCATTGAATAGGAAACACAATTTTATCCTTCTAAATAAAACAAGTCAAAGGCTTGCAGTAAAAAGGTTTCTATACCCTTCTTTCTTCTTGCAGTCTAGAATAGGGAAAGGAAGCTGGAGGTGAGACAGCCATCTTTCAGCCATGAAGATACAAGTATGAGGATGAAAGTTGGGAAGAGAGAGTCTTGTTCCACGATGTTATCCTTGAATTAATGCACCCGGCCTGGACTGCATATCTCTTTACTTGCTGTTAAGTGAGAAAGATAAATACCTTCTATATTTAAGCTTTTTTTGTGAGTGTCCACATTGTATTTTTGGCTTTCAGACCTAGTTCTAAATGCCCTCTCATTTCTCTTTCATCTATCTGTACTTATGAAAACACCAGATAAAAGAAACTTTATTTCAGTCAAAGTCCTTAATTCTTCTGAAAAACAAAATTAAAATGGAATAATAAGGAATCTGTTTTTAATTTTTATCAGCTTTCAATATTTATGGCATCAACACAGAATGGAAAGGAGAGCATTTGAATAGGACTTGAGGTGTTAATGCTTTTTAAATATTTAGCACACAACTTATTATCATGGACTCCCTACTTCTACTGCTTCTTGAGAAAATGGAAAATTATTATGTTTGATCATGAAATCACTCGTGCTTTATCTCTGCAGCTAAACTGTGAATCACTTAGAAGCTGATAATTTTCCTCCATATATTCTAGTGTAGAATTGTGAACAAAGTACATATTTAATAAATTAATAATGAATGAATTCACATTGAATGAATATACTTAATTGATCAATATTTTAACTATATAAAAACAATAAAATTCTCACAACTCATGCTTGTAGTAAACATGTCTTAAGCCATTAATACCTACATTTCTGTCTTATCACATAAACTAGATATAATGCCAGGAAATAAAACCAATGATATTCAATATTTGTTTACAAAAATTCAATTGCGGGGTTTGCCAGATTACATTATTCAGATGGCAGAAATCAGTAAAAATTTTTTCATCAGAGAGTATATTTTATTCAGTGATCACTTTGTGGGAGGTTTTCTAGCTAGTAGGTACTTGGATAAGGAATAAAAAATTTTGTTTACAAGTTAACCAGATTACCAATTTCTGTCCCATAACGTTTTATGAGCAGTACACTATACTCATTGATACCTCTTTTAAAAGATTTAGTCATAAATCATAGTTTACATAAATGATTCTTTAAACCTACTTGAAATTCAGAAATGTGTAACTTTATCTCAAAAAAAAATTCAGTGGTTCAACAAAAGTTTTTCTACATTTTACCCATATGCAGATTTTATTTTATGAAAGTTGAAGCTTATGCAATTTCAGGAGGGGAAATACTTTAAGCAAAATAATATAAAAATTAAGATCAACTTAAGGATAGAGTGCATGGAAATGTGTGCCACAATCAATTTTACTTCTTTTGTAATTGGCACTAAATTTGCACAAAATCCTTTCTTGTATATACTAAATATGTATATTTAAAATATCCACGAAAAATTTCTTGTCCAACAGTGTTTTCAATTTTCTACTTTCCAAAGTAGCTTTGGAAATTTTGAATACATTTTTTTAGCTTTGTTCGAATCAAATGATTTTACAAAACATTCTTTTCAGAGTAGTAAGAAAAATAGATTGGGAAGATAATCTCACACTTGACTTGAATTTACTTGATAGAAAATTAAAATTGCAGGTTTCTGACCTGTGTCTGATGATGTATTTCACTATAAATTTATGTCACAGGGTATTTAGTGAACTCAGGGAACATTAGGTCCTATTTTTTCTTAGGTGTTTTCTTATTTTGCTAATGTATTGTCATTAAGAGTTTCAAAATGAAAGCTAAAAAACAATTGAGTTAACTGTTTTTAGTGAGATCATTTAACTTATATTTTATACTTAGTCCTTATAAACTACTCTTTAGAATTAAAATAGCAAGTATGCATTTATTGGTACACTAAGCCAATTGCTAATTAGTATCACAAGGTACAGATAGAGTTATCATTTTTTAACAATGTGTCTATATGTTCATTATTTTTAAAAAATTTATGCGTGTGTGTGGTACATGATAATTTTTTTACATGGGTATAACACATAGCGATGAGGTAAGGGTATTTAGGGTGTCTACCTCCTAAGTACAATATACTTTTTAAGTATAATCATGCTACTCTGTTATCAAACATTAAATGTATTTTTTTATCTTACTGTATGTCTGTATCCTACCTAGCATTAAGTTTACAATGTAAATTTTACAAGGTATGCACTGCCATAATGTTTACAGCAATTTTTATTTTTGTTTTAGTGTATATCCTTCTTGATCCCTAATGCCTACCAATGAATTCTAAGTAAAGTCAGTGAGTCATACAAGCTTTTTAAGTAATAACAGTATTGTTAAGGACAAAAAAAAGAATCATGATTCTTCTTTAATAAATGTTAATAATTTGTTTTATTTTTGTTTTATTGGATGGTGGCAGAATATTTTCAAATATGTATGTTTATTGACATTATTTGTATGATTAATTAGGAAATATGTTGTCATATAAAACTATGACTATACACAATTATAATATATAGACTAAATAAAACATGAAATTAAGTATTTTTCAGCATAAATAATATATTTATATTTTTTATAGAATTAGGGTCCTGATAGCTAGTTTATAAGTCCTATAATTTTTTTCAAGAATTCGGCTTTAATTTGTGTCCCAATTCCCACATCACTCATACTTGAATTTTTAAAATCAATAACTATCTTAAAGTATTTTAAACAAAGAATGTCACAGGTATTATTAGAGTTTTATATTTTATTAATTTGTTAGTTTGGCTTGTTTGTTCAATTGAGAAGTTTTCTTAAACTTTTAATAATTTTTCTTCTGCTTTGCTTGCTCTTAGCATTCATATGCATTTCTAAAGAAATGTTATCAGCTCAAATTGTCATTTAAAAAAACATTAAAACTATCACCTTAAATAAAATTATGTACCCATAACCAGTTCTCATAATTCCACTTTAAATTAAAATGCTTCTTTAGAGAAATTAATATTTAAGTATTTAATGAAATATAATTAACTACTGAATTTGATGGCCCAAGAGAGATCAAGAAGAATATAGTCGAGCATATGACTTTTATTTTAAAATTATGTATTCCTAAATAATGCCTTAATATAAAAAATTCTTCCCTTCTAATATCCTAATGATAGCCACCATTAATTTTGTATCTATTAAGATATAATTTTCTGTTCATATTTAAGTATACATAGATGAATATTGACATAGATATGATTAGTATGGCTATTTTAATTTTAAAAATATATCAAAAATACTTTATACAAACAGTGTCACACCATGCACATGATTCTGTGATTTTTCATTAAATGTTATCCTCATTCGAAAAACAAAGACTTATTATCATAAAATCTAGTAATTACATATGCTTTGTCCAGTATGCATCATTTTGTTATCTAAGTTTTTTATCAGAGCAGTAGATTTATATAAACTTAAAATGTTATAATCTCTATTACTAGTTTTTTCCACTGCTGATTAATTTAGGTAACAAACTTCAAAGTATTTTCTTTAGGGACCACATTTTCTTAAGAATGATTCTAATCTACCTTCTAATCTACCTTCTTAGATCATTGAGTTAAGGTGTTTTTATCATTACCCTTATGAAAAAAAAATGTTTAAATATAGAAGGTTACTTACAGTTTAATAGTAATTACATTTATATTTAAATAGTAATTACACAAAATTTAAATAGTAATTACAAAATGATTCATCTATTTTTTGTCACTGAGAAGGATTCGATTTCCTATGTAGTCAGTAGATGGCAGGCTTGTATCATATACGATGTTAACTTAGAGTGGCGTGCTTACTTGTTATGGCAACTTGAATATCCACCAATAGGCTCTTTTTGTTGTCTCTGTGTAAATACACTACAATAAATAACTTGTAAATTTTTTCTTTAAAAAAATGAAATTATTTGTTGAATGATCTTAAGAGCTACATAACTTAAAGTCACCAGGGAAACACTAACACTGCCAATTAAAATAGGATTTTACTGAAACTCTAAAAGTTGAAAAATAAATGTTAAAAAATTTTAGAAAAAAGTATATTATAAAAACTAATCCTTATGGAGCATATACCTTCTTAAAATTTAATATAATACTAATATAATACACGTGAAGAACTTATTTAAAAATAAAATGAATGATATTAATGCTCAAAAATTTTTAAATGTCTGTATGAAATCTATATGCTTATTAATTCAACCTGACAATCCACAGAAATGGGGTGGTTTGAAGGAAGGTGTTATTTGATATTTGTGTCATACAATTATATCACTTATGATATGCTATATGCAAATTGCATGACATGTCCCTTACTAGCATGGCAAAAATAATCTCTTCCACTAACTATATAGCTTATTTTCAAGACAGTAAATTTTATCTGCCAAAATTATCATCTCTATACTAAAGCATATTTAAAATAAGATTAGGTAGCCTTTAAAAAATCTCATTTCATAAGTTATGCTACTGTAAAAAAGGTAAATTCAGTAACATTATTATGCACTAAATGTAATAGCTATCATGTATTTATTTATTTTTCATTGCCAAATGAAATGAGTTATCTCTGATAATCAAGAGATTAAGAAACCTGTCCTTAATTAAGTTGCCACTGATAAACTTTCCATATATCTCTTTCTAGTTTTGTTGTGGTCTCTGAGGTGAGCTAGCTCTACATAGATTTTTAAGAGAAAACCTGCTTTGTACTGAAAACTGACTTTAAAATTATTAGAGAAAAAGCAGAAGGGGCTTCACAACATGGTTTAATTTGTTTATTACCTCTCTATTTTGCTTGTTTGGCTATTTTGTGTGTTCTCTTGAAATTCAAATTGCTAACTGAAAAAGACTACATCTCAGCAGACAGGGGCTCCGAATTCAACAATCCTGGTGTAATAATCATATTTGCCAGCTATTCACACAATGCATATGTATTATTACTATTGCTTCTGTTGGTTTTGGTGATGCTTAGCTTTTAAATTCATTTAATGTTCAGTTTTCTGAAAGCTGGACAAGTTAATATCCCTCTTTTCCAGTGAAAATCTCTAATGGATTTTTTTCACTTAAGGTATGAAGTAAATTTAAATTTTGCCTAGACTGTTTACTCTTTCAACAACTTCTGCTATTTCTCTCTGTCCTTAGTCAAATTGGAGTGGATCAGTAAGTGATGCTCCCAATAGTCTTATGCTACTTAATACTTGCTGTTCAAAGTGTGGTCCACGGAACTGCAGATTCAGCATGACCTAGCAGTTTGATAGAAATGCAAAAGTTCTCTAGTTAGTTGGAAGACTGAGGTGGAAGGACTGCCTGAGCCCAGCAGGTCAGGGATCCATTGACCATGAGTGTGACAAAGAGTGAGACTTCAACTCAAAAAAGAAATGAAAAAGTTCAAGATCCTGCAAAGGTTTCCCTAATCAGAAACATTTGCACTTCAAGAAGGTCCACAGGTGATACATAAGCATATTAACATTTCAGTAGCACAACTGCTCCATGCCATTTTGCAAAATAAATAAACAGAAGTGGAAATAGAAGCAGAAGCAGCAGCAGACGGAAGAGGAGGAGGAAGAGGAGACAGCAACAAAACAAAACAAATCTTGGCCCATCTGGATTTCCTAAAGCACACTAAATGTCAGCTTCAAGAAAGGGCAGTAGAAAAGAAATTTTTTTTCTTCAGCCAAGTCATGTGAATGAAATCACCTGTTCTATTTTGAAATAACACCAGTCAACAACAGCCTCGTTTTAAAAATAACCACTGTGGCAGAATGAGGCAAATGCTCAAATATATTTCTTGTATGATTGAGTGAATGAAGGCAGACACACTAGTAGCTGCTTTGGAATCAGCAGTTGGCCCCATGGCTATCATCTAGGATGACAGAATGTCTCCCACTAACCCTGTGGCAGAAAGGGGGATTGGTAGCAGTTAAAGGTATTTCCTTTTGAAAGCCAAGCTGCAAGCTTTAAAGACCTGCCAGGTGCCAGGACAGTTTTGTTTGAAAAAGACCAAGTGGCTAGAGACTAGTGGCTCTCATGGAAATGCAAAAGAGTAATTCACAGACTTATCCAAATCCCCTCTTCTGAAGTTGAGGGTTTACAGTTTACAACCCTGCACTTCCTGGAGACCATTTATTCTTTGAAAAATCTGATTTTGCTGAGTACAACCTTGTAAGATTCCAAAGGAAATATGTAATCACTCAACATGACCCCCTTCCTTACCTAAACAAGGGTATAAGACCCCGCTTTTCCCATTCTGTGGGGCTCAATTTGGATGCATTAACCTTCAAGTCCACTGGCGTAATAAGGTTGCCACTTCCTATAATAGTCTCGGTGTCACGATCTCTGTCTTCCTGCTACACTACTTCCTGGAGAAACAAACTCACTTGCAAAATTTAATAAATTTGTGTGAATAACAAGACTGAGATTACATTTCCTGACATATCAGTTAATAGCAGGTTTCTCCAGTGTTAAAATCATAAGTAACAGAGAAGAAAACTAATAGACATGGTTTAAAACACCTTCTAATGCAAAGTAGAAGACACACAATCATTCTTAATTTGTATATTTCAGTGTCCTCTATTTATCCAACAAAATCTAGGGAATTATTTCATTTTAATTTTCCCCTTTAGTGAAAATTCTGCAATGGTCTTGGATGTTGATGCAGAAAATAAGTAATGGCGTGAAGTGATTTGTAAGGGAATGCTTTATTAGAAAGTACAAGTGAGGGTAAATGAACTCATGCAATTCAATTTTGTTTCAGTTTCAAATATAAAATGCAAATCTCTACTCTCTAAAACCCCATAAAATGATTTTCTGAACTCTATTACCCTAGTTTTAATACAGTGATTAGGTTGTCCTTTCCATGTTGTAGGAAGCCATGCTATTTAAGGGTTTTCTAATTGTTTTATTTCCTTTTTGATTATTTTATTCACTGTTATTATTTTAACTTTGGCATCAGACCACTCTATGATATTAGACTTGCATTTGATTAGGTTTTAGCTTTCTCTGATACACATGATGATGAGGTTCAAATCAGTGACTATATTCTATGCTGTGGTCTATCTCATTGTTCTAATTCAAGTATCAAATCGCTATTTATTTTTATTTATATTTCAGAATGTGAGTTTCTATTATTTAAAGGAATTTAAGTAATCAAGCATGGACTTAACAAATAATAGTAAAACAATTCATAAAATCATAATGTTTTGTAATTTTGGATTTGAGTCTTGCTACAGATATTATAAACATACAAAAAAAGGATCCTGGTTTTAAATAAACGATTCTACCTTTTCAAGGTCTCACAGTAATTTTGAATGAGCTATATCTAAACCATACGTTGATTTCTTTAGGTTTTTTTTTGTTTTGTTTTTGTTTTTTTAACACTGAAATCACCAAGCTACTTCTAACCCTTATTTCTTCAGCTTGGATAATCAAAATGAGTTTAATAAAACTCTGTCACCCAAATATCACATTATGCATAATGGCATGTATCTTGAAGGTTACACTGAATGGGAAGATAAATCTAGAAAGCTAAAAGTGGAATTCATGGCTCCATGTAAAATCACCATGGAAACAGCTTTTATGGCCAATTTGTGGGAAGAAGTCAAAAGGCAGTAACCTGTGACTTCTTTTCTCTATAAAGCCCTGTCTATGAAGGTTACAGGTTTTATACCTGCTTTCAAGATAACATTTGTCTATGTTTTTTAGGTATTTTTTCTGACAAGCACAAAACCCTGCACAAAGTTGAACCTGTCCTTTGTGATGAAGCTGTTGAACAGAAGAGCAGCATGGCAGTCAATCTATTCTTGTTCCTCATTCAGTGAAATGCCAGCTATGATCCCTTTGAGATGGTGAACAGGTTGAACCCGGGGAAAGTGCTATCCCTCAGTACCCAGACTTCTTCAGAGAACCATGGGGTAAAACTTCTGATTAAGGTCATGTTCTTAGTTCAGAGTATCGATTTTTTATGAGCTAAAAGTTGTCTATCTCCCAATCTAAAAAAGAAAAATCCTTCTATAAATATATAGATATAACAGGTAAATAATAATTTAAACTTATGTTTCCAAATCATGAAAAAATTTTAAAAAGAAGTCATACAATTCAGATGTTTACTTTGTGTCATTATCTTATAGACAGTAATTTTGCATTGCAGCTTTATCAAAACTGGATTTTGGAGGACTTTATACAAATCAGAAATTAGTGTCAGGTTTTGTTTTACTGCAAAGTGAATATATCTATACTTAATGAATAAAATAGTTAATTATATATAAAAACTTTAATCACTGCAAGCCATGAGTTTTGGATGTTTTATGATCTTTTAATCAGTTTATTTCTACCAATTTTTTATTTACATACATATGTATTTCTTTAAATAGAAAATTATTTTTATGATATGAAGTTTTTTAAAGTTTCTGGTATTCAGCTTTATAGATTTGAATAGAAAGCCTTGTGTCCTTGGATGGGAATTTACATACTAAGACTTTACAGAATTTATTTTTATGTAAACATACTGATAAACAAAGATACTTTGTAAAGTAATATTGCAGTGAGTTTCATGGGTTTTTTATTATTCAATAAATGTGATTTATCACAAGTACTACTACCTAAATTTCTGGTTCTCAGTCTTCTGTAGTTCTTCACAGTAGGCCAATAGGTTGTTTTACTCACAGTTAGCCAATAGGTTGTTTTACTCTAGAAGAAAAGATCAAATCCTATTGATTAGATAACCAGAGATTTTCTAGAATTTTGCAGATTCATTTTCTGTCTCACCATGACAGTTATCTTTTTATAAAATCTAATAAGTAATTGATAAGGGAGATAAGATTTCTTTTTTAAAAAAATTATTATTGCCTAAATATGAAAGACAATAAAAGTATTCAATATTATTTATTCACAATTTATAGTTTAAAAGATTTTGACGGTGCCTCAGCCTGTAATCCCAGTGCTTTGGGAGGCCGAGGTGAGCGGATTGCCTGAGACTGTGGGTTTGAGACCCACCTGGGCAACTTGGTGAGACCTCATCTCTACAATAAATAAAAAATTAGCCGGGCGTGGTAGCGCGGGCCTGTAGTTCCAGCTACTCAGAAGGCTGAGGCGGAAGGATTGCCGGAGCCCAGCAGGTCGAGGCTGCAGCAGCCGGGAGCGGCCACTGCACTCCAGTCTGGGTGACAGAGTGAGACTCCAACTCCAAAAAAAAAAAAAAAAAAAAAGATTTTGACTCTTACAAGACTGCTTAAATTGTAATTTAAAAATTTTGGCTGTGTATTGCAGTATAGTACAAGTATGAGACAGAAACTTGGGAGAAGGAAAAGCTCTGTCCCTGTACTGCACATATTGTGTTTTGTTTATTTTTTAGTCCCAAGGAAAACTAGCTTTATGTTCAACTGTCTCCAATTAAAAAAAAAAAATTAAAACCACTAAGAACTTGAAAACATATTATTATTAAAAAAAAAAAAAAAATTTAGTGAGCCAGGTGCAGAAGACATGAAAGCGTCTAAATTCCTTAAGGAAAAAGACCACGTTTTAGGCCTTCGGGAAGAACAATGAAGCATGGGTTTTCTGGGCCCACCCAGTAAGACTACAGCAGTTCCAAATGGTGTGAAAGCCTCTGCAAAGGCGAGCGTACATAAAGGCAGTCTGTTGAGGGAGTTAGTGCGGCTGGATGAGTGAACCCCGGGTGTGTAAGACTGTGTGCCATTCTAGGTGTCTCCCGAGAGGAGGCAGCAGAGGTCAGCCTCTCTTAGCACCTGGCACCTGGCCAATGCCACCTCTGGGCACTGGTAGAGGGAACCAGGGAGAGGTCAAGGAATTCTGGAGCCGATCCCCACCTCCGCTGATAAGGAGACACTGACCACCACCACCATTTTCTCTCCCCAAGGACTGGGCAGAGACCTGAATTGCCAAACCACCCCCTCCTCCCCACGCTCTGTTCAGCCTCCAACCGGGACCCAGAAATGATCTCTGCAATCGACCACTGCTGATTCAGAGAGGAAACTTCAGTAGGAGATGCAGAGACATGGACGCCCCACCCCATGCTGGACCAGGCACAGACGCCTCAGATATGAGTGGGGGACTTGGCCGAGGCAGCAGCAGCAGTGGATAAGTTGGGTGAGTTGCAATCTGATTCACCCTCCTCTCACAGCAGTCCATGGGGCTAAGAGCCACCCAATCTGCCTGAGCAGATGGCAGAGGGGAGGGACCGGAGCCCACACCCCACTGCAGCACAGCTGGGCCAGAAGCAGCCTCGGTGTTTGGGAAAGGAACCTGAAGTTCCAAAAAACGACCACAGAGGGAGCTCTTTTCTTTTTCTTTTCTTTCCTGTTTTTGTTTATGTTTTAGTACTTGTTTTCTTACTATTATTCTTATTATGATTGGTGTTTTTTAGTTTTTCTGTTTGCCCATGGGTATTTTTGAGGATGAGTGCATCATCAGGTTTTTTTGTTGTTTGTTGTTGTGGTTGTTGTTTTATTAGTTGGTGTGCCGTCTGTTTTCCTTTTCCTTCTCTCTTTTCATCTTGCTTTCACCTCCCTTCTTCTTTTTCCATTCTTTTCTTATCTCATTTTGCTTTCAGGGAGCATACATACACCCCCACCACATGGGCAGATTATAAGGTACTGGGAAATGAACTCAGGGGACCCACACACCTGTCAGCAGATACTGTTATCTGCAGATAACTTCTGAACCACAGCTCCCCCATTACACCTAATCAAATCGCAAAATTGCAAAAAGCACAACCCTCTCACTTCCAGTCTGCCTTCGAAATTGAACAAATCCAGAGGATTTACATAAAGAAGGATGGGTGAGCAAACAGAAGTGAAAGCTATCCCCCCTATCACTGAGTAATGGGATTAAAGAAGAGGGGAAAAAATGTGTGTTGGGGGGGAAACCATAACAAATGAAGAAGAATCAAAAGAGGACCATAGGTCCCACCAGGACTCCTGGGAAGATAGCACCTGAGAATACAGACTTTGAAACTCAAACTACAAACCCAGATATCAAGATACTAATAGAGAGAATTAATAGAAATGAGGACAGACAAGAGGAAAGAATGAAGGAGTTGATAACTGAGATGACAGCAAAATAAACAACAGTAAGCAAAATAAACAACAAACTGACAAAGCATGGAAAGCAGAATTTACCAAGCAGAAGAATCTCAGAGACTGAGGACCAAAATATGGAACTAGCCCAATGTGTTAAAAACATAGAAAAGAAGCTTAAAAAGAACACAGGCTCCAAGAGATGTGTGAAAATAATATTACAGATATCAGGAGATATTAGTTATTTTTTTGGATACATATCCCCAAGAGATCCGAAACAAATATGCAATTTTAAAATTAATAACATGCTTTTCATACAAGAAAATATACTTTGACTTAAAGTATTTTAGTATTCATAAACAAGAAATAGCAAACTTGAGGTTCTAATATATCAATGGCAAATTCTGTTACATTCCAAATATTTTAATTCTAACATAATCAAAGAAAGAGGAGAAATTAGCCAGAGACTAATAATGAGAGTTCTTGGTAAACCATAACATTATCTCATTGGGTTATTGTAGGTTTGAAAAGATTGTAACAATTTCTTCTTCACACATTTTATAATATCCACTGAAGAGCATTATATGTTCATTGAAAGAGTCATCAGTGAGATATAGTAATTTTTTGTTGCTTTTTACTCAATATTTCTTATACACATAGGCATCTGAATGAAAATTTATTTTGAAAATTGCAACATGCATAAGCAAAACAACTTACAATTTTTGTATGTGCCATATTTTATAATTTGTCTTTGAAAACATATCATTTTTCCAAAGATTTAAAAAAATTTAAATTTATAAATGTAACCTATTTAGAAAATTTTAAATAATATGCTGAGGCCAAGAGCAGTGGCTCAAGCCTGTAATCCCAGCACTTTGGGATGCCAAGGTTAGAGGATTGCCTGGGGTTCGATACCAGCCTGGGCAACTTGGTGTGACCTCATCTCTACAATAAATCAAAAAATTAGCCAAGTGTGGTAGTATCAGCTTCTTGGAAAGCTGAGATGGAAGGATCACATGAGCCCAGCAGGTGGGGTGACTGTGAACCAGTCACTACACTCCAGCCTGGGTGACAGAGTGAGCCTCTGACTCAAAAAATAAAATTAATAATAATAATAATAATAATAATAAACTGAGTTGATAGAATAACCCCAAAGAAAGGAGCTACTCTAAGTAACCTTAAATTACAGTAATTTGACTTGGATTTCTTATGAGAACCCTAAAAATGGGGGAAGGGAATGTCTAAAACTAATTTCATATCACATTTTTATTAGTATTATGGAATTATTATTCTGAACTAACAAATATGGAATTAAGTTGGTGTCTACTTAGTGTGGAAAAAAGATACTGATTACGTATACAGTTCTGAATTTAAATTTTATATTTGAGCTCATCATGTATTGTAATACTTACTATGCATTTCTAGCTGTACTAATGGAAAAAGCCTAGAAAAAAACCAAGTAAATAAGACAATCTTGGAACATCTTTTTATGTCAAAAGTAGGACATATGGAAGTTTGCAAGGGTCATGTCAAACTAATGTAGACACCAGACTAAGTTACCGTGGACCAAAATCTGAAACAGTTACGTTTTTTTTTGGCTAGTATAACAAAGGGGGAAAACTATATATTTTGTGACTCCTTTTTTGTTTTGTTTTGAGTCAGAGTCTCCCTCTGTGACCAGACTGAAGTGCAGCTATTTTTTTTTTTAATTGTAAAGAGGTGATCTCACTATATTACCCAGACTGGTCTCAAACTCCAGGGCACTGGCAATCCTCTGGCCTGGATGTCCCAAAGTGCTGGTATTACAGGTGTGAGCCAATGAGCCCTGTGTGACTCCTTATATAAATGTACAATAACACTACTGAAGAAGTCCAATTTAAAAAACCAAATATAAAATGTTCTTATCAAGCCTATCCAATCAATTTATAGGAAGTATATGAAACAGAAACATACATCAAATAACAACACAAGAATGCAATAAACAAAATAAAGACTTGAAAATGTTACAAAGCATGCAAAGTAGCTTTCTATAAACTAGATTAGAAAAAGAAAAAAACTTAAAAAACAACCTAAGCCGGTATGGTGGCTCAAGTCTAATCCCAACACTTTGAGAAACCGAGGCGGGTTAGAGACCAGCCTGGGCAACAAGGTGAGCCCTCCTCTCTACAATATAAAAAAATAAGGCCAGCAGGGTGCACACGCCTGTAGTTCTGGCTACATGGAAGGGCTACTTCAAAGGCTGAGGTGGAAGGATTGCCATAGTCCAGCAGGTCGACGTTGGGTTTGTGGTGAGCATGCCACTGCATTCCAGCCTGGGCGGCAGAGTGAGACTCCAACTCAAAAAAAAAAAAAAGGAAAGAAATAATCTATAGCTTTTAAAAAACACATATTAGTCAATTATAGTCAATTACAGTGTATGAACTGGGTTTACTGATTCAAGCAAACAAACTGGTTGGTTAAATTTTTAAAGAAAATTTCATCATGATATTGGCCTAAAAATTAAAATGATTTCTTTAAAAATAAAATATGTTGAGTTTATTTTAAAATTGACATTTAATTAAATCAACAATTTAAAAATACATCTTTGAGAAAATGGAAACGTTAGAGTATTGTTGGGAACCAGTCACGGAGGCCCACTGAGCATTAAGGGATCAGGAAGGGTCGTTGACCCTGAGACCACTAGGATGTGTTTGGGAACTGTTGACCCCATTCCCTCCCTCCTTTTCCATTTGGCATAAGCAACCAGGAAAGGCTCCAACTGGCTCTAACAGAGGACTCTGAAACTGGAATGAACACAGCTAACTTGGGAGTCTATTCCCATTTTCCACAGTTTATGCCTTTTGCTTTTAAACAATTTAAGTTTAACTTTGAGTCACATTGAGGAGCCTTAGTGCAAGTCACAGGTTCTCTTGATGTAATTTTAGAAATTTATAGATATAGGTTTTAGAATATAGTTTATATAGATTAAGAAAATTTAAGTAACCATTTTGTTATAGAAGTGTGGTTAAACCAGGCTCAGTGGCTCAGCCTGTAATCCCGCGCCTTTGGGAGGCTGAGGGGAGTAGATTGCCTGAGCCCATGGGTTTGAGACCCACCTGGGCAGCAAGACCTCATCTCTACAATAAATCAAAAAATCAGCCGGGCGTGGTAGTGCATGCCTGTAATTCCAGCTCCTTGGAAGGTTGAGGCGGAAGGATCGCCGGAGCCCATCAGATCGAGGCTGCGGTGGCCGGGAGCGGCCACTGCACTCCAGTCTGG
>NW_007249971.1:130560-135065 GCF_000164805.1 Carlito syrichta | reverse complement strand
AAAAAAAAAGAAGTGTGGTTAGTTCAGTTGATTCAGGAGGGCCAGTGAAGTTTGAATTAGGTTTGCTGGTGCTAGGAGAGTGTAACTGTAGCAGCAACTGTTTCATAGAAACTAGTTTGAATTAGCATAGAATAGTAAGAGGCAATATATCATTTTATGTTGGTTTTCGGGTGTAAGCACTGAATGATGTTATATAGCTATAAACAATTAAGGGTACATAGAAACTGGATAAGAACTTCATGTTTTTCTTCATGTTTGAAAAATACATCTGCTTGAGAGTAGGGGGTGTCCTGTGTGCACCTGGACCTGGTCATGTGAAAGGCACATGCTACCTTTTGTGTAACCAAAATAGCAGGAGTTCCCATGATGATAACTTTGCAGAGTTTGGGGATAAAAGCCCTGGATTACACCCATTAAACGGCTTCTGGTCACTTGAACAGTAGTCCAGTCTCTTTCTTTCTCTTTATATCTATCTCTCCAGTTTAAATCGCCGATGCCACCACACCTACCAAGGGACCCCTGATCTCCGCAGGGGCAGGATCCCCACAGAGTATGAACTGGATGTTTGATGCTGGGTGTTTTATAATATGGAATTACTAATAAGTCTATTAAATGTCATAACAGCATGAGGGTTACATAAAAAACAAAGAGTGCATTTATCAGAAATGGATACTTAAGTATTTTTTTTTTTTTTTTGAGTTGGAGTCTCACTCTGTCGCCCAGACTGGAGTACAGTGGTCACTGCCAGCCACTGCAGCCTAGACCTGCTGGGCTCTGGCAATCCTTCCACCTCAGCCTTCCAAGTAGCTGGAACTACAGGTGCACACTACCACACCCGGCTAATTTTTTTGATTTATTGTAGAGATGAGGCCTTGCCAAGTTGCCCAGACAGGTCTCAAACTCGTGGGCTCAGGCAATCCACTCACCTCAGCCTCCCAAGGTGCAGGATTACAGACTGAGCCACCGAGCCTGGCTAGATACTTAAGTATTTATGAGTAAATTAAAAATATGTATATTATTTAATTTTCAAAAATTCAATTGAGAGAAATTTAAAGTAATCCAATTAAATAGAAAAAAGAAAATAAAAGGATGTAAAGAAAAAAGAAGATATTGTAGCTAATAGAGAGACAGAAAAAATATTAATTGCCATTGATACTGGGTGATATATGCATGGGAATTTATTGTTATTATGCTGTTATACTTGAAATTATCCATGATATAGAGTAAAACATCAACAAACCAAACAAAAAAATTAAAAACCTGCTTATGACTCATCTTCACTATTCATAATTTAATCGGTCTGGGGTCAGCTATTAATATTTTTTGTACATACTCAGGACTTCTAATCTATATGCTATGCAGGGTTGGGAATAACTAAGGATAAAATAGATATAAGCAAGGCCCCAGATACATCTTAATGCTTAATTAAACCTTTTAATTTGAGATAATTTAGGACTTACATGCAGTTGTAAAAATAATACAGAGAAATTCAGTGTACAATTTACTGAGTTTTTCCAATGATAATATATTGCAAAACTATAGTATAATATCACAATCAGAATACTAGCACTGATATAGCCAGACACAGAATAGTCTACTACCCTGAATCTTAGGTAACCCCTATATAGCCACCCACCCATCCATCCTTATCCTTAAACTTGGGCAACCACCGGTCTTTTTAAAAATTTCTTCAATTTTGTAATTTCAAAAATACAATATAAATGGAATAATACACCAAGTATGTTTTTTTCAGATTGAGGTTTTCATTTAGCATAATAACTGACAATTACTCCAGTAGTTGAATGTATCTGAATTTGCTTTTTTTTCTCTTCAGCACTAGAAAAACATGTTTTGCTACTTCCTTCTGACCTTCAAGATTTCTAAAGAGAAATCTGCTGCCATTCACATTGTTTTTCTTCTTTAGAGAAGATTTCTCTCTCTCTCTCTCTCTCTCTCTGTCTCTGACTTCAAGATATTTTTCTTGATGTTTATTTTTCAATAGTTTGACTGTGAAGGGTCTTGGTGTAAATTTCTTTGAGTTTACCCTATTTGGGATTTTCACATTTTTAAATCTATACAACTATGTGATTTGCTAAATCTAGAAAGCTTTATGCACTATTTTCTTGAATCTTTTGTTTTTTCAATCTTAACCTCCTTCACTTCTGGAACTCCAATGACATGAATACTCATTTTTTTGTTTCAGTCATACACTCCTTTGAGGTTCTGTTTATTTGTTTCATTCTATTTTTCTCTATGTTATTCAGATTGAGTAAATTTTATTGTGTTGTCTTCTAGTTAATATTTTTTCTCTGTTTTGTTTATTCTGTTCTTGAGCTCATTTGATGAGTTTTATATTTGGTTATTATATATTTTAACTCTAAAATCCCCATTTGGTTCTACTTCATTTCTGCTATTTATTTTCTGAGACTTTCTATTGTTACTTACTTCAAGTATGTCTTTAGCTGTTGATTGACTTTAAAACCATGGCTGCTATAAAATCTTTGTAGGACAATTCTAGCACCTCTTTGTTTAATAAAGAGTTTGACTGTATTTTATGATGTTTGATTTTGATACATTTTAAAAACCTCATTTTTTAAACTTCACAGCTCCTCATTGCCCTTCTTCCTCACATCTGGGCAACTTGGTAGGAAAGCTAGTTGCTCCCTTTCTGGAAACTAGTGAGACATATTAGGTACAAAAACTTCTTCCTTCATATAGGAATCATCACCCCGATTCCACATTTGAACGAGTAAAAACACAAGACAGTCTCCTTTTGTTGAAAAAGGAAGGCTACAGAGATGCCTATATTGAATAGGAAACTGTAGGTAGGTTTATGGCATTTTATGTGATGTTTTGAGAAGTATACTTGGCTTTCTCTAGTTGGAGGTATGGATGGGCAGAAAATAGAAAGATTGGAAGTCATTGACCAAGTTCTATTTGTTTTGGACAGATTCTGCAGAAATTTTGTGTTGGCTATCTATATTGCTTGCTATATATGTTGTAGGTCAGAGTTTTATTGATATATATGATTTTACCATTATCCTTTTGTGTATTCAGCCTTTCTAAACTAGTTTAATCCAACTTAGACAATAATGGTACTCAGGTATCCTTTCTTGAAAATGTACTTGAATATACCCTTTGACTATTTAAACAGTGTCCCAAATAATAAGTTTAAATATTATTTGAAAAGGTAAACTATGATATAATAGGAATGACACTTCACATTGAAAGTAATTAAATATGGAAATGTCTAATTTTCATAAAACTTTATATAAAATTTAATTAATGTTGAAAAGACTATGTATTATACAATGTTAATAATGATTGTGTTAGAATTTGTATTTTATACATAAAAACCAGAAAATGTGGAAGAAGGGATAGGATTTATAATAAGAGAATGTAAATATATGTGAAATATTTCAAGGTATGTAGAAAAAGCCAAATGTATTTATTTTTAATGTTGATAGAAAATTATTCTGCAATTAAAACTTTAAACTACTTTATACCTAAGTAGAATAAAAACTAAATACATCTAATACTCTGAGGAAAAATTGCAACATACTTGTGTTCACAAACACACAAATAAAAAACAGTTAACATTTCAAAAGTCAAACTTGAATAATATTTGAAGATAGAAATAAAACAAATTAAATTAGAAAGAAAGGTTAGTTTTATCAATTAATATGAGAAAACATTCATATTTTAAAATTAAGACTTTATTTGCTTATTTGATATCTAATAGTACATTTCTTTCTTAAAATGAAATTCTGTAAAGGAAAATTTCAAATAAGCTAAAATCCTTATCTCATACAGATATAGATATAAACGTGTTAAAATTTTTATTTAGTTCATTATTAATGAGAGAATTAGTAAGATGTAACAACCAGTTTAATTAAGAATCTTGAGAACAGACATTTATAGATCAGAAATATTTAAACAAATTTAAAATTTTTTAAAAATCCTGCTTTTTCCACAGTGGCTAAGGAGAATCAATTGAATTCCTAACTGACAAAATTTATTTATGTTTCTAGAAAATAATCATTTTGCAATTTAAGAAGTTGTAAAATATCTCAAAGGAAAAGAAAAAGCATAGTCCCCACAGGGTCAGAATCAGATAGCTCCTGAAAGGGTATGCTCTGAAAAGTATAATTTTTCATAGAAGTAGGATAAATTTTCTACACTCCTGAGAAATTAATAATAATAATAACAATAGTAATATTTATTTAACATTACTCTATGCAACTACTCAAAATGATTCTTATGTATTAACTACTGATCCTTACAGTAACTATTTTTGAAGGGAGGGACTAATATTTTAGCATTCTTCTAAGCATATTGAGTTGAATATATAAAAAGTGAAAGTTAATGGTAAGAAATATAGAACTAGAGATTTTGAGTGAGATGTGATTTACAGATACAAATTTTGAAAAAAATAGTTTTTAG
Organism: Carlito syrichta; assembly: GCF_000164805.1. NCBI lineage: Eukaryota > Metazoa > Chordata > Mammalia > Primates > Tarsiidae > Carlito > Carlito syrichta. Next base: position 130,622 of record NW_007249971.1, on the reverse strand, counting down.
TGATGTTTTTACTTTGAAATTTTTGCTTAAAACATTTTTTTTTTTTTTTTTTTTTTTTTTTT